>NC_056731.1:1951872431-1951949931 GCF_019279795.1 Protopterus annectens
TTTAATATAGTATTTCAAAAATAAATTAATTTCCAATTTAATTTGTATTTTTTATCTGTTTATGAAAGTGATGTTAGTAGATGAGTATATGTATAGTATTGCATTTTTTAATTATTTTTCACTGTATCTTTTTTTTTAATTTCCAACACATATTTTTATGTAAACAGTGTTTTGAATTAATTGGTGGCTTGTGACTTTAAGAATTTATACTCACTAATTTAGGTATTGTGTCATGTGACCAGTGTCCAAATGTACTTAAGCCAGAAGTCAATGAAATGTTTTTTTTAGATAGAACAATAGGGTTATAATTAGGAGGATATATGAAAGGTCAGAGGCAAGAATTAAGGTGAGAGGGTTCCTCTCCTACAATCTGTGTTTAAACAGAGGAAGCAGGCATGGGTGTCCTCTTTCCCGTTATTTGTTTTATGTTTAGAGTCTGCAAAGAAAATAAGGGGCTCAAAAATTCATGGCTATAACAGCTATGGTAATCAAGAAAAGTCAGTTTTATTTGCAAATGATATTAATTTGTACTTGATAAATCCAGAAAAGGACATTTTGGTGTTTTGGTATATTTTGAAATGGTTTCATGACTTTTCAGGACATAAAATGAATGAAGATAAAACAAAGTCTGTAACAATATACCACATGTCCATGCATGAATTGATTCAGCAAAATCCATATTTGTGGGGACATGATAAGATGAAATATTGAGATGTATAGATTAAAAAATCTATTATGGCAGCTAAGGATATGTGGGAAGAGGCAAAACAAAAGATAATACAAAAACTGAGAGAGTGGAAGCTTTTGATTATAGGTGAAGAATTTACTAGAACAAAACTGGCAAAGGTATAAAGGTATTGGGTGCAAATAACTAGAGAGGGAAAGGTAATTGAGTGGGATGAGACCAAGAAGTTTGCACTGCTGTACCCATAGACATAACCTCATCTAAAATTAAGGTTACCCATGCTAAATTGCATGTTACAGCTGTGTTCCCACTTACATAGATTGCTTTCTCTTCTTTTCCTATATCTGTTCTTAACCATAGCTCCTTTTCCTTTATTTCCCTTTCAACGTGTATCTTCTATTACATAGCTATTTGCACTCTAAATTTGTTAATATAGTTCACTATTCTTTCTTTTTTGTATTTATCTGTGAGACCATTGACATTTAAGGACATTACAGAAAGCATCATTGTTTTAAAAAGTTATTATTCCCACCTTTTATGTGTAACACCTTTTTGTTAAATGTCTAGTTCCAGCTTTTTGTTACATTCATGCAGGTTGAACTTTTATATAGTTGTTTCTTGTTATGCTCTGTCAAAAATATTAGGGGATTAAATGGCTGTAACTAAGGAAATTATTCTTTTTAGCTGGGAAACAGGATCTGAATTGCCTAGACAGTAAGACTTTAAGTTTAATTCTGTGCTGGCTGCCAAAAATGTGATTAAATAGAAATCAGAATCCAAACCAGCTGTATTTGAAGTATTCAGTATTGTAAAAGCGATAAAGGAGTTGGAAGAAGGGTCTTTAGAAAAGGGAAGGGGCGACTGGTAGAAATAAATGGATTTTGTGGGAACAATACATGCAGAATAATATTCAGTAGGAGGTATGAGGTTTGAGGGAAGGCAGGAATTGAACACTTTATGTAATGTTGGACTGAAAGACAGTTGTTATAAAGAAAAAAATGTTTAGATCGTTTGTTTTCTTTTCTATTAATGTATATGTGCTTATGTGTTGAGTGATAATTTAATAAATATGATAAAATGTATTGCTGGTAGGCAACCTTTATTTACTTGTTTTATTGTTTAGTTATATAAAGTACACTGTATGAAATATGGAGTCCTCCTTGTTCTTCATTGGGCTCAAGAAGAGAGTTAAGGACGGATATGACAACAAAGGCTTGTAAAATAGGAGCAGGTTAGGCATTACTGACTCAGCCTTGTATTCACCCTTCTACCATGCTCATGCAATAGTAATTTTTCTGAGTCGAAAGAAGGGTTATCTTCAAAGGCTCGTAATAGATAGTTTCATGTCCTTCCTAGTTCAAGGAGAACTCTGTAATCAAGTCACAGTCCCAGGTAAACCAGGCTAAGTTTTAAAATCTGCATGCCTTACGTAATTTTGTTTCTTTTTTAGGGGTGGTTTCTTTAAGTATGTTCATATGTTATTGATATTTGTTGAAAAGGCAGATGTTAGTTCCTGTGTAGTAGCGATTTTTTTCTTACCCTAAAGACATAATGTCTCAGTTCCTGTCCAAGGTATTATATGCAGGATACTTCATATAGTAATAGCTGTCACTAAGATCAGATGGTTAATTTTATACAGTAACTTTCTTAATCAACAGCCATACAGGTTTCTCATTACACGCCTAAATTTTATCAATTCAGTGACCTTTTTACTTAAAGTAAACATGTACATTTATTAAGTTTTTCAAACTGCTCTGCAATCAATTTCATGCCAACAATATTGACCATGTGTGTGTTTACAATAGTTCTTCTTAGGAAACATAAGTTGCCACATGTGGTATGTTCTTATTAAAAGTACAAGTGAAAGGAACACACTGTTATTTGTTCACTGAGTGAATTATCACACTGTAGCACATACAGTAAAAGCCCAGTCTGGTATGTACATTTATCAAAAATATATATAGATAAATAAAAAAGAAGAGCAATGTGAGATGTTTCCTATTATCAATTATTGCCAACTAACAACACTGTACGGTGCACATAGTTACATTTGAATTAGTTACATCTGAATGCATCTAAGTTACCATCTGTCAGTAATCTTAGCTTTAAAAGTAAGGAACTGACAGTGTTTTTAGCTACTGCTTGGTCATCATACCACCCCCTGCTCTGACTTACCTGCCTTTTTGACACTGGACCTAGTTTCATGAGGGTATTCAGTAGAGCTCCTCTCCATTCCAGAAATTCTAAATTGATGTTTTCCAGGAGTTTGTGAGGTTGCAAAGAAATCCACTAACTTTTTTCTTTTTTTGCAAAAGAAAGAAATGTTGAAAAAACCCTCAATAAAGGGAGCATATTTGTGATTGTTTTGCTATCCACCCTACAGCAAAAAAGAACAGACTGGTACGGATATGTTTTGCATCTCACAACTTTAAACTTGTATGTAAAAGTCATAAAACTCAAGATGACCACGGTGTCCAGTAGAATGTTAAGGATGACTATAGTGTCCATAATCATTCCTCTCATTTGTCTAGGTTATTGATCAGTGACAATGGATATGGAAGGTGCTTTCTTCCATGTAGATTAAGAAAGAGTGCTAGAGCGAAAGCTGAACCAGAACGAGGTATATGCAATACGTTTATTAAATCCACACAAAGCAGCCGATACAAAACATAAACGCCTTTGTTTACTTTTGAGTGCGTATCCACAATATTGTTGATTTATTTCTTCCATGTAGCATTATTTCATTTTCAGTAATCCAGATTTATGAGGGGAGCATTTACCATTTTGCAGTTCTACCTTTTGGACTGGCCATAGATTCAAGGATATTTAAGTAATGCCTGGCACTCATTCCTGCTGTATTAAAGGGAAATTATATTTTTCTATACATGGATGACTATAATGACACATAATCCATCAATACCAATTAAACAGATGACCATAGGTCTTAGACTTGTTTCTGAATTTAGGAGTATACAGTAATCTAGAACAAACTAAATCTTACATCTAGTCAGAGAATTCAGTTCTTAAAGGCAGTGATAGACAATTCTTTTCAGAATGTTTTCCTACCTGTAGACAGATCTTAGGAGTCCGGGTTGCTTATCCAAGACTTCATACAAAGGGAACTTGCCACAACAAGATAATATCTTAAGTATCTGGAATAAATGGGAATTTTGAATAACTGCAAGACTGCACATTGGAAGAACTAAATGGGTGCTGATTTCCATTTGTGATCAGTCTATTCAGCTGTTCGCTCATATTTCATCTGTTCTACAATCAGTTCTACATAACTTACAGTGGGGAACCTCACCAACAGAGCAAAGGTTAGCATGTGGCACCCTTACACGCAGAACATATCACAGTGCATGCTTGTTACTGTGCTTAGGGACACGTATTGACTGTCCAGGACAAGTTGTGCTCTAATAAAGTCCCACCATATAAAGAGAAAAATAATGCAAATAGTAGTATAGCTATCCTTAAAGGATTTTCACAGGCATTTCTTACCAGGCCTAGTGCACATCTGCACAGACAGTACTACAGTAATGTGGTATACAAACAGGTAGGCACACATTCTTATCACCTATACAAAACATCTGTTATACTTCAGAAATGAGCTAGTCAAAGTGAATTAATTCTTCATGTACAGTAAACTCTCAGTTAACCGGAACTCAAGCAATCAGAACTCTCAAGCAACCAGAAAAAAAAAAAAATCGAAGAAATACAGTACAATTTTCATGTGTTGCACTTTCTGTCACTCCCCCCCCCCCCCCCCGAAACATGCCTTACGTTTTTAGAGTTTTAAAAAGAAAGATAGGAATAAATTCCTTCTCTCCCCAACCTAAGAACAAGTCAAACCAAACAAAAAGTATGGGGTACAGTATTAGTCAGGGCTATTTTTTAATAGTAACTCTCAAGCAACCAGAAACTATAGTTATCCGGCATCTACCAATCCCCATGGGTGCCGGTTAACTGAAAGTTTACCATATTATACATAACTACATCAGAACTATTTCCACTGCGTATTTAAGTAAAAGGCAGTAAATAAATTAGGAATTGAAGTTAGAGCCACAGATAGAAGTGTAACACAAGCTTGAGGACTTCTGTGGTAGATACATTTGCTTCCCAGGAAGATGCCCAACCAAATACATTTATCCAAGGTTCCTCAATGAAAACTTAGAAAGCAATTGTTTTTTTCTTTTCAGGTGGTACCTAGCACAGCTGTGTGTTTGCCTGTCACATCCTTAATAAAAAGGTTACTAGCGAAAGCCATAGTGGACCTCTCCTATAGGAACTTAATAGCCCAAAACTGGCACAGGAGGTCATGGCTGCTATTATTTTTGTAAGTGACTGTTTGTCTATGTGAATTATCATTGGTACCCCCCCCCCTTCTCATTCAGCAGTGAGGCAAAGTAGTATATTAAAATTTAACAACTCTGAAAAAATAGCAGTACTGTATAGGTGTACAAAACTCCAAACAATGTGATGGCCAGAAGTGACACTTTTTACAGGAAGTCTTGCCCTGACTATTCAAGCTCATAATGTGTTCTGGTGCAGAAGTTCTGCTGCCAGAATTTCTGATGTGGAAGACCTACTTCTACTTGTATCACACTGGAACTCCCACCCTGGACATTATGCCATTTTACATTACAGTTTTCGTGCTGCTGTATTCTTCCTCCACTAGACATTTTTTTGTTTTCTCCTCTCTTTTTTACTGACCTGTATACCTCCCGGGGCATTCCACTATTTTTTAACATCCTCATCACTACCCCCATGTGTTGCTTGGCATTTTTTATTTGCACCTGCCTTTTACTCTGTAGTTTGTGAATCTTCCAACCCCATGTGCTGTTACCTTACATGTTGTGATATGCCCACTGTCTTTTATGACCATTATTTTAGCCGTAAGTTTTAAAAGCTGGCACAACACAGTTTGTGTGCTGCTGGCTTATGTTGTTTTTGTCCTCTAAGTGTATCATGAAGAAAATAACACTGAAATGGATGTTACCTCAGCGCCTTTTTGCTACCAGCTTATTTGACGCCAGTAAAGAGTAAACCAGTGGGTTGTGACATAGATCAGATGATAGACCATTTTGTGCAGGTTCTTATCTTGATGACCAGAATTTAAGGCATCCAATGATAAAAAATAACTCTGGGAAGAAGAAAAAGATTATGTATAGGCTCTTATAAAATGCTTTGAAACAAATCCTGGCATAGCTGCAGTATCTGGCGTAGTGTTAGCAGAAAAGTGCATCATGATAGACCTTGTAAAAGGTAATCTTATAAAAGCAAATCAAGAACTGATGACTCAGCACTTAAAGGTAAGCTTCGAAGGGTACAAAATTGGTTTTCTCTGCCAGAGAAAGAGCTACTACGTGTACGAGCCAGATGAAGGGTGCTGGAATACCATATTTCCAGCACAGTGTAAGTGCCTGCAACTATGATGAATAAAACTGCTAAATGAATTGACAGATTATATACTTAGTTGTACTGGATTGTATTTTGACAAATTTCAGGCGGCATATGACACTTTAACAGAATATACTCAGTATGCATACATCTTAAAGGAGCTTGACAATATGTATGCGAAGGGAACTGCTGTTGAAGAAGCTGTCACACTGGGCAACCATAAGAAATATTTTAGAAAGCCTGAGTAGAAAGAAAGCCAAGTGCCATATTGCACGTAGTTGTATGTTACTGGACATTCAGATGAAGAGTACTGTGGTACACTGTGAGAAGTGTTAGGATGGGTAACCTGTTAATAAGGTATCAAAGCAGTATTGAAAAGTAAAAAAAAAAGTGAACATTCTGAAAAATCTGAAAGCCATGTATATTACTGACTTTATCTCTCACCTCTGTGTAATATCCCAAACTGTCAAAAACTGTCTTATACACAATATGATGAGTGTTATGAAAAAATGCACACTGGAAGTAGTTAGCATGCTTTGCTTCAAATGAAAACCACAGTGCTCTGGAAACTTTAAAAATTGTTGTGCCTTTAACATTTGAGGAAGTAAACTAAAGTTCAGAGCCATGTGCCATTGGTGCTGACATACACTGCTTCTATTTTTTTTTTTTTTTTTTTTTTTTTTACATTTAAAGCACCAGCCACAACTTTGCAGCTGATGTTTTAGTTATGCAGTGTAACAAAGAGCAAATTTTATTTTTGTAAAATTTAAGTCTGATATATTGGACAAAAAGTGTTTTGACAGGTTGTATATATTTTAACTAAAACATGACGAGTATAGCCTCATTTTGTGTAAGTAATAATAAATGTATTATACTATTGAAAAAACTGCATTTGCTTTAGTACAGTGTTTAAATAAAGATGCAGGGTTTTCTGTTTGGCCCTGTGAAACCCTGCTTCCCTGGAAACAAGTGTTTGATTAGCCATCGGAAAAAAAAAACTGCATTTGTTTTAGTTGTTGTTGTTGTTTGTCTTTCGGCTTTTTCCCTGTAAGGGGTCGCCACAGCGGAACTCCAGTCCACTAATGATTGGCAGTAGATTTTTTTTTTACGAAACGCCGAGGTGCCAGCTCAACGCCCAACCTTCAACGAAGGCACGCCCATTTACGCACGCATTTCTTTCGAACGCTACCCAACCGCAGGGAGGACATGCAGACTCCACACAGAAGGCACTCCCAAGCCAAGCCGAGAATCGAAGGGGAGAACCTCTTGCTGTGAGGTAACAACCCTACTGCCGTACCACCGTGGCATTGTTTAAATAAAGATGCAGGGTTTTCTGTCTGGCCCTGTGAAGCCCTATTTCCTTGGAAACCAGTGTTTGATTAGTAGCATGGGAGGTGGATGGCCAGATAGGGAAGATGAGCATGATTGACCGATGCCGACTCACCTTTCCTGGGGGAGGGAAGGAAACAGTCCATCCCACCACATTAGCAATGCCTACTGGTAGAAGTAGCTAGGGCAGGCTGGTGCTGTTAAGCAGTGCATGCTGTTTTGAGTCAAGGATAGTGTGGGTTGGAGCATATAGATCACTCTCTGCACGGATAATTGTACATCTACTGGCCACCTGCAAAGAAGGGTTAGTAGGGATGGAAATGGGACCCTCAGAGGACCAGTAAAATTGCCCACTCTCTAAGGTCAGCCTCTCATCTCCAGAGAATGACTGGATCAGTCAGTCTCCTGAATGGGAACAAATAGGCCGCAGAGCTCTTGCCTGGTTCTTACCCCCTGGAGAAAACAATGAGCAAGTGGAGCACAAGTAGAAGAACCATTGGGTCTGTCAAAAAGAAGAATTTGTTTTCAGAACTATTGAATGATTTACATTTTTGAAGGTGTGCAGAGGTGGTGTGATGCTATCAGAAGAAGAGGAAGAAATATTACCAATGGGTATCAGATTGGTTATCTTTACAAGAGCTTACACCATCAATATATCTGTTTATATATGTATATATATGTATGTATATATTTATATATATATATATATATATATATATATATATATATGTATATATATATATATATATATATATATATATATATATATGTATATATATATATATATATATATATATATATGTATATATATGTATATATATATATATATATATATATATATATATATATATATATATATATATATATAATGTATATAGATAAATATATATATATATATATATATATATATATATATATATATATATATATATATATATATATATATATATATATATAAATACACATACATTTACATAGAGAGAGGGAGGGAATGTTTGTTTGTAGATGTATTTTAAGCATTAGCAGGGGAAAATTCAAAATGATGTCCCTAAGTGTGACTTCTTCCAGTTCTTCAGATACAGATACCTGGAAAATGTACTAAAGTGGTCTTAAATGCAGAATGAAAAAGCTTGTTTAAATTTCATGTAAAGGATGAATTAAGAAACATTTGAACCAAATTTTACAAAGAATATATATCTATTCATATTTTTTGGAAGTATAACATAGTCTATACTGATGTACAGATTAAATGATTATGTTTTGAAATAAGAAGTGCCTGTTATGAAAAAGAACTAGTAAAAGCCATCATTTTATAACAACATATATGTAGTGTTGGAAAAAACGCTGTCAAAAATTAAAGTTAATAAAACATATATGAATGAAATAACTTGGCTGTCCATTGAAGATGAAGAACTGGATAGACTAAAGACAATTAAGAAATGTAAAAAAGTGGTAAACCGTGAATGTGAATGGATTTTACATAGCACTGCCCAGCAATGCACCCTTTTAGATGTTTCCAAAATAATACAGAGTCTGAATAATACCATACAACTACTGAACCTTGCCAGTTTAACAGGACCATGGGAAATCAGTTTTGTCAGGGAATGTGGTTTCCTACAATGGGATAATATTACCTAAGAAAACAATAAATTATAACAATAAACAATAAATAAATAAATAAATTTCATGCTCATGTTTCAAAATCCCCAACGTTCCATGCAATCAGAGGGAAACAGCAGCATCAGAAATAAACAAGCAGCTAGAAGAAAGAGTCATCCAAGAAGTCCCCCCAGACCAGAGTGAGTCTGAAACTTACTCAAGATTCTTAATAGTCCCACCCCACCCCCCAAAAAAAAAAACTGGGGATTGAAGACCAATTTTGGATCTCAGTTATTTAAGCAAGTCAGTTCAGTACACAAAGGTCTGGATGGTCATTGTTCAGTCCATTCTTCATTTTGTGCACAAAGACGACTGGATGTGCTCAATAGAGTTTCAGTATGCATACTATCATATCAAAATAAGCAGACAATCCAGGAGATATCTATGATTCTGGTGGGGACCCAGTCATTATCAATTTAGAGCTCTGCCCTTTGGTCTCATGCCAGCCCCCAGGTTGTTCACCTAGTGTATGGCAGTAGTAGCAGCTCACTTGAGACTACAGGGATTCTGGGTGTTTCCGTATTTGGACAACTGGCTCATAACCACTCTGACCAGGCATAATCTGATCAAGGCACGAGGCTATGCACTCCAGTTATGGTCTCACCTTGGAATTACCATCAATTACAAGAAATCTCAGCTCGAACCAACTCAAATCTTGGAGTTCATTGACCATTGTTCAACACAGTATCTATGACATCCTCTCTCCCACTGTCAGTGATTCAAGCCATTCGATTCCAGGTCAAAAAGATTATTCAAAGTTCTTCTCTTTCAGCTCAAGTGATCCTCCAAACTTTGGGGTCCATGTCTCCTGCAGTCATTTTGCTACCATTAGCAAGGTACCACTTGAAAATCATTCAGTGGACCCTAGTGACTCAGTGGTCCATTCTTCATCAATCTCTATCCAGTCAGATCAAGATAACACTGGCTTGCAAGAATTAACTTTCTATGCTGCATATATTTCATTCACATAATACAAGGTCTTCCTTTTGTTGTCCCTCAGCCCAAGGCCCTAGTGACCACGGATGCTTTCCAGATTGGTGGGGGGGGGGGCATTTTATGGGAAAGACAGTCCAAGGCACATGGTCCCCCAAAGAGGCCAAAGCACATGTCAGTGTTGTGCAAATGAGAGTTGTCCCCCTTCTGTTGCAGGCCTTCCAAGACACTCTCCCCTCCAGGACTATTGAGATACAGACAGACGATATGTCAGTGGTCTGATACATCAACAAACAAGGGGAACCAAATCTTACCCCCTGTGTCGAAAAGCTATGAGAGTGTGGCAATGGGCGATCTTATCCCACCAGTTTCTAACAGCAATGCACATTCTGGGGAAATCCAGCATGATTGCAGACAAGTTAAACAGGTCCATTTTAATGCCTAATGAGTAGTCATTCAATATAAAGGTTGTGGAAAGGATTTTCCACTGATGGGGACAACCATGATGCAGTCTCTTTGCATCTCCCCACAACAACAAGCACAGCAGGTTCTTTGCCCTGATGTCCCCATTGGAGGAGTCACCGAGGGATGATCTACTTCATGATTAACCCCCTGGTCTTCTTTATGGCTAGCTCCCTGTTACTTCTAATTTGCAAATTTCTTCAGAAAGCGTCAGGATTGAAGAGCTCAGTTATCCTCATTGCCCCTTACTGGCCTCATCAGATTTGGTTTCCCTTTCTTTGGCCCCATCTATTTCACCCACCATGGATTCTGGATCCATTTCCAGACTTTCTGTCTCACCCAGCAGCCATGACACATTTGGACAGTCCAGGTCTAAAGCAGACCGCATAGTTTCTCCACTTCCATTGATTGCTAGACAGCCCAGGCTCTCTTCCCTTGTCTGCCACATTCTTTTACCTTCACACAAAGCTTCTACTACAAAACTTTACAGAAGTAAATGGAAAAGATTTGTTTTTTCGGGTGCAGCAAAAAGACATAGATCCTTTATCAACACCAATTCCTAAAGTTCTTGAATTTTTAGCTGCAAATTTCAGTGAAGGTTTTAGCTCTTCTACTGTTAAAGTACAATTAGCTGGCAATTCCAGTTTTCATATAGAAGTAAATAACTCCTCTTTAGCTTCTTCCAAACTTTGTAAAGCCTTTCTAAGGGGATTTTTTTTTCTTAGACCATCATTAAAAGACCCCACTCCTCTGTGGGATTTAAACATTGTTTTATAATCTTTGATGCACTCTCCATTTGAACCATCAGCTAAGTGTGATCTAAAATTTTTGACCTGGAAAACTATCTTTTTAGTGGCCATTCTCTCTGTTAGAAGAATTTCAGAACTACAGACCCTGTCTTCTAAGCCTCCTTTTTTGATTTTTCATAAGGATAAGGTATTGTTATGAACCAGTCACTCCTTTCTTCCTAAGGTGGTGTCAGAATCCAATATTAATCAGGTTATCAACCTTCCAGTTTTTTTTTTTTTACAGATTTCTCAAATAAAAGAGAGTATATGTTACACCTTTAGGTGTTCACAATTATGGTTTTATTTACATAGAACCAAAAATTTGAGGAAATCAGAACAGTTATTTCTTTCTTTTTTGGAATTGAAATTGGGCAAATCAGTCTCTAAAGTGACTTTGGCTAAATGGCCAACTGATTGTATTACCTTTGTTTAAGAAAAATTGAGTTTGTCTTTACCAAAACCACCAAACCTCATTCCAGCAAGTCTATGGCAACTTGTTTAGCCTTTTTATCTAGATCTTCATTGGATGACATTTGTGCAGCTGCTACTTGCGCTAATCCTTATACCTTTATTACTCATTACATATTGGATCTGGTCTCTAGGAGAAGAGCAGATTTTGGCTCAGCAGTGCTCAGGAATATCCTTCCTTAGAGTCCTCCCGGGATATAGGTAGCTGAGGACTGTGTCCCAACAGCTGAGGAATGAATGAAAATGACAACATTAGACAAAAAAGTTCTGTACTCACCATAACATTCCATCTGTGTTGTCCATTTCCATTCTTCCTTAACTTTCCTCTCTCCAACCCCCCCCCCCTCCATATTGACATTTGTAAGGATTGAAATATGCTGAAGGAACCAAAGTTCATTTATTTGATTTCCAGAAGCTGTTGTTCCAGCTTTTCCTTATGTGTACAGGCTTAAGGGACAGCAAATAAGATGTGAGGTATAAAATAAAAGTAAATATTCCAGCCACAGGAAGCAAACGAATACTAAAAAACTCTGAAGAAGCCTGTTATATGTAAGGTGAAAGCGTTAAGTCTGTTGTGCTATTAAACAAGTTTGTTAGTATTCGTTTGCTTCCTGTGGCTGGAATATTTACTTTTATTTTATTTTAGTTTATATGTCAGTTGACACCTTTGTTTTTATTAAGATCTGAGGTATGTTAGGGGACCAAGGCATTATGTAAGGGAGGAGCTCGATAATTTCTGTGTTTTTCAAGCTAGAAAAAGCACACGAGTTGGATCTCAGGGTCAGATCTGAACCCATCAGTTGAAGAAGAATGAAAATTGAAAACACAGATGGAATATTATGGTGAGTACATAACTTTTTTTTTTAAGCTGTTGCTTGGTGTTCATTCACATTTTCTAAACACTCTTGTCTGGATATGCTAGCTTCTTTCAGTTGCTCTTCAGCTTGTTGACTTTGGCTTGTTCTTTTTCATTTCTGTAAATCCTTTACTTTTTAAGCCATGTAGATGACTACTGTGACTATTCCATATCTCATTTGCTTTCATTGTAACTGAATTATTAATCTTCAATTTACAATTGTGATAGGTTCATAGGTTAGTACTAAGCTAACTGCCCTTGAGAGCCATTTTAAGCCTAGCCAGTTATCCCTTGTGAAACACAAACCCTGCACCTTGTGTTTGTGAGGCAAACACCTTAACCATTAGGCCACCCTCCCAACCCTTATCCTATAATGCTCTGTATATCCCATTTCTCTTTACTTTTAGATTCAAATTTTATAACATTTCAGTTAAAGCTTAATCCACCCATCATTAAATGCCTTCCTTTTCAGAATAAATATTTGAAATGTCAGTGTTTATCACAATATAGTTTTCCTTGCTTACAAAACTTAATTTTTATAGTTGCATGGTCTGAACTGTCACTGGATGTGTTTTCGTGGTTCAAACTGTGTTATAGTATTCTCTCAAAATGTAATATGTATTTAATCTTGTCCAGGAATGATATTTTGCTAAGTATGTGTATATTCCCCTTCATTCTATTTTATCTTTGTTACATTATTAAACCTAAATACGTGCGTGTATTTCTCTAAGTGTATGCCCTTTGCCAATATTTTATGATATCTTGGCGTTCCAGAGAAGTCTTACATATTTCCTATAATGTTCCAATCTCCTGTTACCGTCCAGTATGCCTGATGAAATGCTGTACTTCTCCTATAATGCTCTGTATATCTTTTCTAACTGCTTTTGGTGGAATATATACTGCAGGCAGTGTAGTTCTTGCACCCAGTCAACAGACTCCTACTACTGTAAATCTTCCATGACTGTCCTTCATTTATTCCATAGTCTTTATTCCTGTACCATTTTAATTAATATTAAGATTCCTGTCTTTTGCTGTCCTGTTCCAGAAAAGAAATCCTCCCCCCCACTCCTTCTTTACAAAACTTTCATGATGATGATCATATTAATCACTGCTGCAGTAGCCTTAGCTATATAGGTTATATAATAACCAGACGGCTTCAAAGGCACCTTTCATGCACCCAAACCATTATTCATCTCAAGCTGAGCTAAAGAAAAAGAGTGAGTGGTCTGTGTTTCAAGCCCTTCAGAGTTTTCCTCCCACCAAAAAAGCACTCTGCTTTTGCATTTGAGGATCAACAGCCTGCTAATACTTTCCACTGTTGGGCAGATAAGTTCCCTTTGGAGGGAAAAACAACTTCTACATTTTACTTTTACGATAGAAAGTGAACTTGTTATATGGCATTATTCATTTTAAGCAAGAAAAAAGTTTTTTTTTGTATTGATTGACATGTGACCTAGTAACCTTTAAATGGAGCTTTACATTTTACTTTTGTGGAAAAAAGTTGTTAAAACTAATTTTAAACTACCTTTTCCTTGATAAAAGTTCTGTTATTTTACTTTTCGGAGCTGCTGTAAATGTCTAAAGTGCTTTTCACTGTGTCTTTTTGACAGAAGTGACTTGTTTACTACTTAAATTGTTTTACTAACTACTGATGCTAAATTTCCCAAGGAATCTGGCGTCTTTCTAGGCTTTATCATGGAACAGCGTGCCAATTCCTCAGTTCTTCCTTCTTCCTGCTAAAAAAAGAAGAAACTTTAATAAATAGCTTTTGCCACCACAGAGGGCTTTTAAAGTGTGTCAGCCACAGATGGGTGACTCTGCTGTGGCTCTGGTTCCTCAAATCATTCATCTCTTTCCTTGACTTCCTCTGGTGTAGTCCCTGCAGCCACCATAGACCAAGGGGTTAGGCACATTATCTGCAGCAACTGGAGTGCCCTAACCCCTTGGTCTATGGTGGATGTAGAGAATGTGCCTAGACCAAGGGGTTAGGCACATTTTATGCAGCAACTGGAGTGCCCTTGGGTGAGGGAAAATGTCTCTTGTTGGTCCTGGGAGAAGGAGCAGGGACCTACTTTCTACCTAAACAGACCAGAATGCCTGTCCCTAGGGCGGTTTTGCCTGACAAAAATGGGTCTGCTTCTTCACAAATTCCTGTCACAAAGAAGCAAAAACTTAGACATACAGTGGATATAAAAAGTGTACACACCCCTGTTAAAATGCCGGTTATTTGTGATATAAAAAAATGAGACTACAATGAATCATTTCAAAACTTTTCCCACCTTTAATCTGACCTATAACATGTACAATTCAGTTGAAAAACAAACAAATCTGTTAGGGAAACAATATAAAAAAGGTACAATAACCTGGTAACATAAGTGTGCACACCCTTAAACAAAAACTTTGTTGTGTGTGCACATCCTTAAACTAATACTTTGTTGAAGCACCTTTTGATTTAATTACAGCATTCAGATTTCTAGGGTACACACCTGCCATCAATTAAAGAGACTCTTATTAACCCCAAATAAAGTTCAGCTATCCTAGTAGGATTTTCCTGACATTTACTCAGTTGCCAGCTACAGCAAAAGCCATGGTTACAAAGCATCAAAGTGGATCTCATTGTTGAAAGGTATCAGTCAGGAGAAGGGACAAAAAAATTTCCACAGCATTGGATATACCATGGAACACAGTGAAGACAATCATCAAAAAGTGGAGAAAATATGGGACAACAGTGACGTTGCAAAGAACTGGACTCCCCTCTAAAACTGATGAAAAGACAAGACGACCAAAAACGTGTGGGGAAAATGTGTTATGGTCTGATGAGACCAAAGCTGAACTTTTTGGCCACAATTCCAAAAGGTATGTTTGGTGCAAAAACAGCACTTCGCATCACCAAAAGAACACCATCCCCACGGTGAAGCATGGTGGTGGCAGTATCATGCTTTGGGGTTGCTTTTCTCCAGCCGGAACTGGGGCTTTAGTCAAGGTGGAAGGAATTATGAACAGTTCCAAGTACCAGTCACTTTTGGCCCAAAACCTTCAGGCGTCTGCTAGAAAGCTGAAGATGAAGAGGAATTTCACCTTTCAAGAGAGCAATGACTCCAAGCATACATCCAAATCAACAAAAGAATGGCCTCACCAGAAGAAAATTAAAGTTTTGGATAGCCCAGCCAGAGCCCAGACCTAAATCCAGTATAAAATCTGTGGGGTGACCTGAAGAGGGCTGTGCACAAGAGATGCCGTCACAGTCTGACTAATTTGGAGCGCTTTTACAAGGAAGAATGGGCAAATATTGCCAAGTCATAATGTTCCATGCTGATACCCAAGAAGACTGAATGCTGTAATTAAATCCAAAGGTGCTTCAACAACAGTCTTCAGAGCTATCCAGACCTTGCTGTGGTAGAGGGAGGTCCTACTGCTTACCAGTGAAAGTGGGAGCATTGTACTGCCTATCTTACGCTAGAGGAGTGGTTTCCAGCTCTGAAATTGCAATTTTATTGGCCATTTTGGGCTGATTTCTATCCCTTTCAACTTTCTGACATAAATACATGCTTTTGGGCACCGTGTAGCACCATGGGGCTAAGGTTAATCTATTCCAGAAAGTCTGCTCTTCGAATTTTCCCTTAGAACTAGCTAGTTTATCAGCAGTAGCACTAAAATCTGTATACCTGTGACTAGCCTTTGCTCTAAAACTCGCTAAAAAGCATTTGGAAGCCTTAATTTGTTACAAGCATTCACCTCTCCTTGGTAATAAGGAGAAAATAGCTGTAGGCACTAAACAGCCTACAATTGGAAGTACCTTGCCAAAAAGTAATGGAAAGCAGCTCTTGTACTACACAGAGAAAGCACCTAACCAGGCATGTCCAAGGGTCAGCTTCTGGTGATTTCTCTTGTCCACCTGGTGAATCTGGGCATACTAGGGCAATGCAGCAGTTGCCTCATGTACACAGACAACCCTCTCATCCTACCGCCAAACACTACAGTCTGTGAGAGATGCACTTACATAGCCAAACTGGAAGCAAAGCTCTCTCAAGCCAAGATTGTGCTAGACAGTCAGGAGAAGGTTAACACCCACACAAAACCTCAAACAACACATAGTCCTTCAAAACCCACACCACCAAAACCCACACATAGCAAAACAAAACCCACATATGTGGAGGCTCTTAACATTAACCTGTCCAAGCAACAAGGACCTCCGAAGCTGAAACGCAAACAAACACCACCCCCAAACACAGCCAAAGCATCACATAGCTCACAACACCAGTGTGCCACCCAACAGCAGTCCCTAAGGCAAGACAATGTACCCAACACTTTAGTCATAGGTGACTCTGTAGTCAGGCACACTGATGTCCCACTCACCAGGCTGAACAAGGAGAAAATTACAGTTAGTTGTCTGTCTGGTGCCAGGATCCGCCACATAACCCATGCACTCAAGTCACTCCACAACAGGTACAAATATTACTCTGTCATTGTCCATGTTGAAGTGAATGACTTGAGATGTACCTCACTGGGCTGCATGAAAAGAGACATGAAAGAGCTCTCAGATCATGTAGCCCAGGCAGGTATGACCCTAGCCCTAAGTAGCATCCTGCCATCAGCCAGAATGATACGACAGTATAAGGACAAAATGATTGACTTCAATAATTGTCTGTCTGCCTGGGACGACATGATCAACAAACCACGATGCTTTGCAAGAGATGGTTTGCACCAGTTGCCCCCTGGGATTCAGGTTACTGGCTAAGGCTCTTGCCACCCCTATAGTGCCTTTTTTAGGCAAGGTTCAAAGGACAAAACTATCACTGTAATGGGTACAAGCAAGCAAAATCTGAAGGTAATGCTACTCAATGCTAGAAGTCTAAACCTCAAGATGCACTCTCTGAAGGCTGTCCTAAAAATGGAGAACATAGATATCTGTGCATTAACTGAGACCTGGTTCAAAGCTCCAGAGAGCAGCCCTGCAATACCAGGCTACAACTCATACCACACTTTTCGTCCACCAAACCAGGACCGAAACACTTAAGGTGGAGGAGTGTCCATATTCACCAAGGATATTCACACCTCCTGGCTGATTGCCCAACACAATGTATCTGAAATTCTCCAGGTGTAACTAACACTAGGTAAGACTGCAATACAAATTGTAGCTTGCTACAGATCTCCCACCATGCCCCAAGATTCTCACTACACCTTTCTAAACATACTGGAAAATATTAAGATACAAGCAAACACCCTAGTACTGGGTGATTTCAACTACCCTGCCATTAACTGGGAAAACTACTCCTGTACCAACACCTTTGCTCAACGGTTCTTGGAATTCAGAAATTCCAATGCCCTAGAGCAACTAATTGATAGTCCCACCAGGGGTACCAGTATTCTAGCCCTGGTCATTACCAACATGGGAGATCGATGTCCACACCACTGGTCACCCCCTAGTTGGTCAGATCAGACCATAAGCTAATCACCCTTGACATCCACATCCCACCCCCACCCCCCTTTAAGGAAACCTTCATAAAAAACTTCTCCAAAGCCAACTTCATGCTTCTCAAGTCAGAAGTAACAAATTTCATGACATCCATGGAGATGGGAATTGGAAGTTCAACTGCTGAATCTTACGCTAAGGTGCTGTATGGGCACATTCACTCGTGCATGGTGCAAGTCATCCCAAATAGAACCAAGACACTGTCCTCTAAAAAAAGGAAGCCAATCTGGTGGTCCCCTGCCATAAACAAGCTGTACAACAGAAGGAAGAAACTGTTGCAGAAAAGAGGAAGAACCCAGGATTTAAAAAACTCCCTCACCAGCCTCAGTAGAAAGCTGAGATCCCTCATAAAATCTTCCAAAGCTAGTTACAAAAACAAAATTGCCAAAGATTCCAAAGACAACCACAAGGCATTCTATAGCTATGTAAAGAATCTAAATGGCAATACTCGGGTATGCTCTGAGCTACAGCAGAATGGCACTAGATATACTGATCCCAAGGATATTGCCAATATCCTGGCAGATAGATTCAGTGCCAACTTCACCCCCCTCTCACCCCTAAAGGGCCATCTCAATACTGAAAGAATGCCAAATTCTGGTAATCATGGCTGAGCAACTAGCCTGGAGGTGTGAATATCCTTAATGAATATGGATACACCTCCGCCTTTAGTGTTTCGGTCCAGGTTACATGGCTGAAACGTGTGGTATGAGTTATAGACTGGTAGTGCAGGGGTGCTCTCTGGAGCCTTGAATCAGGTCTCAGTCACTGCACAGATATTGATGCTCTCCATTTTAAGGAGTGCCTCGAGTGAGTGCATTTTGAGATTTATCTTCTAGAATTGAGTAGCATTACCCTCAGTTTTTGCTTGCCTGTTCCTGTTATGGTGGTGAATTTGTTGTTGTCTTTTAGCAATCATTTCAGCAAGAAGGGTATCTGAATTACAGGCTCTTATAGCAGTGGAGCCTTTCGTCATCTTTCGTGCGGACAGGGTGTCCCTCAGGACCAATCCCTCTTTCATGCCCAAGGTGGTATCCAGTGTGGCTCTTAATCAGTCCATTCATTTGCCAAACTTCTTTTCTAATCCACAGAACAGAGGGGAACGGATACTGCACTCCTTAGATGTGCACAGACAACTTAGATTTTACTTGGACAGGACTAAACCTTAAGGGAAATCTGAACAACTGCTGGTGGCATTTGCTGCAGGGGCAGAGGGGAAGGCTATTTCAAAGCAAACCATTTCTAAATGGATAGGCCATTGCATTCATCTCTGCTATAAGCACCATGGAAAACCTATCCCACAAGGGATTAGACCCCATTCAACCAGGGCTGCATCTACCTCTACAGCCTTTCTCAGAGGTGTCCCTACCAGAAACATCCTAGAAGCTGTTACCTGGAGTTCTGTACATACTTTCACTAAGCATTACCATTTGCCAATTTTCTCTAAATCCAGAGCTGGCTTTGCCACTGCAGTCTTGCAGGGTCTTATAGCTGCTCCTAATGCTACCTAAATTCCTCTTCCCATCCTTAGCTTTGGGAATCTACCCAAATGTGATGACTGCAACAGTGAAACACGAAGAACATAGTACAATTGTGTACACTTAACATAAATGTAGATGTTCGAGTGTATTCACTGTTGCAGTCCTCTTTACCCTCCTTCCAGCACCCTGACTTCTTTTGGCTATACCTCTACTCTCCTTTACAATGCTTAAAAGCTTTTTGGTGTATTTGTTTTTTTGTTGGAGGTATAACTTTGTATGTATATATATATTTAATTGCTTCCATTAGGGGCACCTGACATCTCGGGCAAGAAAAAATGATGTAATGGCATCGGCTGCATGCTTTATACCCCTGACTAGCTGACATCACGGAAGATGAGACAGCAACCGACACAGGACCCAAGACTTTGATAATCAGGCCGACTGAGGGCTACTGCAAGCAAATAACCCAAATGTGATGACTGCAACAGTGAATACACTTGAGCATCTACATTTATGGTAAGTGTACACAACTGTACTTTTAGTGTGTTGGACTGGTGTGATAGGGGTGTTGTTAGCTGAGTATATGGTGTATTGAGTTAAGGGGTCTATGGCTCTTATGGGATGGAACATCATTAGCTGAGTTTTTTGGGGGTCAAGTATTAGTTGAGAGTTGGTTAACCAGGTTTCAGTAGTGGCAAAGGATTCTTGTGTCAGTTCCTGGAGTTGAGAAAGTGATTGTGCAGAGCAGATAAGGGTGGAGTTATCAGCGTACTGGACTAGAGTGGCATGCAGAGTAGCTTTGTGAAGTTGGTTGGTAAATATGTTGAAGAGGTGAGGACCGAGGATGGATCCTTGGGGGACCCCCAAAGTGACAGGTAGGTGGGGAGACAAAGAATTTTGCCATTTTGCTGCCTGTTGGCAGTTAATTAGATAGTCCTGAAACTAGGCTAGAGTGGAATGGCTTGGATTAAGATTGTCGAGCAGTTAGGATGGGAGACTGTATCAAAGGCCTTGGAGAGATCTAGGAAGACAGTGGAGACAAGGTTGCCATTATTCTGGTGTTGATTTACAGTATTGGTAAAGCTAATGAGGGCTGTGGTGGTGCTGTGATTGGGGCGGAATCTGTGTTGGTCAGCATTTTATTAGAAAGGAGAGAGTTCATTATTTGGGAATGTATACAGTTTTTGAGGATTTTAGACAGAGGAGATAGAATGGCAGTTGAATGATAATTCGAGAGTTCTGAGCTGCCCCCTTTGTGAAGTGGTATTATAACAGACATTTTCCACAGTGATGGAACGTGTTGTTTTGGCAAAGAACAATTGATTAGTAGGGAGATGGGATATGAGATGACTTTAGCTGTAATCTTAAGGTATTCAGCAGGTAATTTATCAGCAGCCAAGGTTATGGGTTTAAGTTTATTGAGCTATTTATATATTGTGCTGGTAGGGACAGGTTGTAAGCAAAAGCAGTTTTGGTCTACAGGTGAGAATGATAGGTTTGGATACAGTGTAGGAAAATTATTAGTGACGGTTAGGATGGGTTTGGTGAAGTATTCATTGAATTGGGTGTTGACACTATTGGTGGTGGTATCGATGTTTTGGGGTGGAGTATTGTTTTTTCCTGGTTGCAGGATTTTCTTGATGGCAGCCCAGAACTTTTGATGTTTTTTTATGTGTTTGGATTGGATGTCTGTATAGTGGTTCTTTTTCTCTGTCCTAACTTGTTTTTGGCTTTGTTTCTTAGTTCCAGGTATGCCTGTCTATTAGATTGTGTTTTATTGTGATGCCATGAATGCCATGCTTTATCCCTTTCTTTTAGAAGTAGTCGGGTATCTTTGGTACGCCAGGGAGCTTAGTTAGATTTGGTTCTAACAGTTCTGATAGGGGCAAGTTGATTTACAATGTTAAGGAAAGTGTTGTTGAAATAGTCTACAGCACTGTCCAGGGAGAGAACTGAGAGTGGTCTCCAGTTACATTAATTTGGTGCAGATATGAAATCTTGGGTTTTAAAATTCTTTTTATATCAAATTTGTTGGGAGTATGGTGGATTTTATTGGGTTTGCTTGGTGTCTTGTTACAAAGGTGGGAAGGTGATCGCTGAGCTGTCTGGGAGGGAACCAGAGAGGTGGGATTGAGATGCCTGGTTAGTGAGGATCCAATCTAGGATGGACTCTTTTTTTTTTTTTAGCTGCTTTATCTACTCTGGTTGTGGTTTTAATTACTTGAGTGAAGCCATGTAAGTTGATGTGGTTGGTAGGGTGGGGTGAGTCACAGGAGGAACAGTCAATATTTAAGTCACCCAGTATGCTTGTTTCTTGGAGAATATTTTCGGATGCCCAGTCTGAAATGGATTCTACTGTATTAATGTTGTTGCTGGGGGATATATAGCTACTGATTATATGTGGGTGTTTTTTTTTAGTTGATTTTTAGCTTGGTGAATATTGTTTCTGCATTATTGAACTTGGGTGGGGTGAGGTCTAACATATCAGTGGCCAGTCTATTTTGAAGAGTAATGTAATACCTTGACCTCTTTTAGATGTCCTGTCATGTCTGAGAATGTTATACCCGAGGGTAACAAATTCATTGTCATTGGTTTGTGGCTTTAGCCAGGTCTCTGTGAGAAGAACTATGTCAGGAGAGTTAAGGGCTAGAGTAGCGTGTAGTGCCATTATTTTATTTAGTATGCTTCTTATGTTAATGTTAAGTATTAGGAGGTCTATGGGTTTCCTAGGGAGGATTAGACTGTTGTTACTGTGGTTGCAGGGGGGGGGGGTTGCTATTATTTGTGGGGCCAGGATTTGCATGTACATCACCCCTGAGCATAATTTGGGATGCTATTGCAATGATGGTTTTTAGGCATCTTGCTGTATATGCATTGTATTTTGTGGAAATGTGGGTATTTAATTGGTATGGGGGTACTGTGAATGAGGCAAGGTAAAAATTTGAGAGGTAAATTGATGGTGATACTAGTAGTAAGGTTGTTTTTTCTTGGATTGGGCAGGTGGGAATTTTGTTGGAGACTTTGAGATACTAATGTGATGGTAGGAGGTTGTGTGTGCTGTAATTCTGAGAGATATAACTATTATAAAGCTGAGGGACAGCATTTTATCCTGTAAAGTGGAGGGGGGTGTTGAGGAGCTTTGTAGGTATGTTACAGGTGTTATTAGGGTTTTGGTACTGTGTTGTTTATGGATGGTGTGTTTGTAGTAGGGAGACTTAGGGGGGGTTTAGGCTAGAGAGACTACAGGATATGGGTAATGAGGAAGTGATGAGAAACTGGTGTGGATGTAGATGAGATTGTAATGAAAGAGAGGCTGAGCTGTAGTTGGAAGAGAGTGAGGAGGTGGGTGGCCTGATGGGTATGAGGCTGGAATTAGGACAAGGGTAGGCTGTAGTTGGTTAACAGTGAGTAGGGGAGTGGATTGTTAGATATAAAGGTCAGGATATGGGGGGTAGGTGGGAATAGGGATAGGGTAGGGGAGCAGAGTGAGCCTGAGCATGGCGAGGGCAAACAGAGCAGGCTGGACTTGGCCACAAATGGCCTAGAGCAAAAGTAAAACAATCTCTAGCAAGGACTGCGCCCAGTCAGTTATCTTAATAAAGCTTGTTTTCAGCACAATGGTCTGTGTGATCTCAAATAAGTGTAAGAACTAATGTGGAACTTAATGATGTGAGAACATTAAACCTGGGCTATGAAAGAGGGAGAGTAGAAAAGAACAACGAGTTAAAGTAGAAGGGGAGCTGCTTAGGTTACCTTTTAAGGAAAAAAGCAAAGTGGAGGTGACCTGGAAAGTGAATGTGTAAGGGGGGGATTAGTGCGACTAGTTCATGTACTCACCGCTTTTAGCTGAAATTTTATCTAGCAGTGTTTAAAATGCTTAACATACACTGATTAGGTTGAGTTTCATTGGATTGGGCACTGGTTATGTTGCTGCAGGATGTTTCCAAGAAGGGAAAACCACTTGTAGCCAGGTAGGGGACAACCCATAGCACAGCTAGGTGGACTAGAAAGAGAAGGAGTATTTGTAAGAGATATGAGGACAGGGTTATGTAGGAAAGCAAACAAAGAATAATTGGAAAAACTAGGAGACTTACTGTATGTGTATACTTTACTCTGTATAATCACACCAATGGTTAGCCTATCAAATGAGCTTTACAGTTAAAAGCAGCACACCATTGTGATACTTGGACCATTTGCAATTAATTGCAATAAATGGAAGGCTTTCAATAACAATTGTTTACTACTTAGGTCACTTTCAACAATAACATGCAACTTATGTTGCATCTATTGACTAGCTATAGCAGATAATAAAAAAGCACTTTTGTTACGGACCTTGCCGTCTTTTACTTTTGTACTCCAACTTGCATTACTTTATGCTCTAGAACCATGTATAATTGAATACATTGAGGTGATGCAATATATACTTAGAGAGTAACTAGTATAACTTAGCGGCTAATTATTTACAGTCTTTGCGAAGTTTCACATGTATCGCAATAGCTGTGAGGGTATCTGTAGTAGTTATAGCAGGGTATACTCCAACAAAAGATTAGCTGTGCAGGACTGGAGCAAGCTCAGAACTAGTCCATTTGGAGACTTGTTTATAAAATAACATTAAATTACAAACTACTCAGACTCTGGATAGAAACCTACTGTTTCCTCTACTAATACATCAACAAGTCCTAATATTCCGAGACTGATACGAGCCTCGCATAAATGTTAACTAGTACATTAGTATGGCAGTACAATGCAAGAAAGCAAATTAGCTGGAAAAGATGGAGATAATAGAAGAAAAAATAGCTTACAACTTGCAGGTTAAGCAGACTAAGTCAAGAAGTGGCGAGCACACTGTACTAATACGCTATTGATCATCAGGGGCCGAAATCTGAAATGGATTTTAAAAATGGTGCCTTCTACAGCTTCCCAATTAAGAAGGCTTGAATACTTACTGGGGAAAGGGGCTGCTACAGTTACACTTCATGAGGGGGATGCTGCAGCCCGTGAGATTCATTGTTAGTTGGAGTTAACTTAGCATATTATTCAAGTTATTTTTGTACCAAAAAACTCTGTACATTCTCAAAATATATGCTCCCAAGAACTTCTTTTTGAACTGTGACATCTCCAATATATGCTCTTACCTATGGGAACATTTTTCAAGTCTCACAGGGGTCCGAATGGAGAGATGATAAAATCAACAAGCAAAAGAGAGTAGTATTGCTGAAACTGAATTCATCCTCCAGTCTTGGTGAATGCTTTCATGAGGTGGACCCTGTTTTTTTGCAAAACATCACCAAGACAATACTGATATAGAGACTGTATGTATGTACGTGTATGTGTGTGTGTGTGTGTGTGTGTATATATATATATATATATATATATATATATATATATATATATATATATATATATATATGTATATATGGGTCTAGGACTAATGATTGCCTACACATTTCAATGAAACTGAAACGGGCAAACACACTTTTGTGAAACTGCTTTTTCACTAAAAAAGCACTTTTACGAAACTGAGCTAAAAAAAAGAAAAAACATGAGAAAATGGCTTTTGCTGAGATTGCAGCACAGTGGGGAAAAGGGAATATTCCCTTTTCCCCACTGTAGTGCAATCTCTGAGTGAGAACATAAAAGTAGGGGGTGTGGGGGGCATAACTCCCCACATGGGAGGTGCAGGGGGGCTTTCCCCGCTGAATGAATGTGATTACTGTTATCAGTTATTTTTTAAGTCTCGTCTTTGTTTTTGTTTTTTTTTTGTTTTTATTTAGCAGACTTTCGTGAAAGTGTGCTCGACCGTTTAAGTTTCTTTGAAATGTGTTATTGGTAATCAGTCCTAGATCC
The DNA here is from genome assembly GCF_019279795.1 of Protopterus annectens. Lineage (NCBI taxonomy): Eukaryota > Metazoa > Chordata > Ceratodontiformes > Protopteridae > Protopterus > Protopterus annectens. The sequence goes on from NC_056731.1 coordinate 1,951,897,810, forward strand.
ATATATAGATATATATATATATATATATATATATATATATATATATATATATATATAATGGTCAGAAGTAGGTTAAAAAATAAAAAAGATAGCTGGGTGCACAGGACCCAGGATAAAAAAGTAACCAATCCTGGTAGGTGCACTGGTGCCAGTACTGGAAAAAATGACAGTGTAGAATCCTCAGGACACGGAAACATTCCTAAAATGGGGCTATGCCAGGCCCAGGGGGAGGATGGCTCACATGTTGTAGAATGAAGCAGTAGGCCACAAAAAACACAAAAGCTGATGGGCCAAAAAAGAGCCATAAAGACGATAGGGTGGACTACTGAGGATAAGAAGAAAATTATGTATTGTTATTATTATGCAAGAAGCCCAGAATTTCCAGACAAAAGATTGAGAGAAATTAGAGGAATGAAAAATACTTCTACAAGAAAAACTATCAGAAGCTTCAAATAAAAATTTGTGTTCATTAATACAACATATTTATGAAAAACATTATATAGACCAAGAAACCTTGGTTCATTTGGAAAAAGAAGCAACTGAGGAAGGGCAAAAAATATAAAGAACAAAATCTAAAGAGTTTTGAAAGATATAAAATAGAAATATAGACATGGGAAAGAAAGAGAGATTTGATATGGCACAATATTTTTGCAAAGGAGAAAGCCAAATTAATCAACAAAAAAGGCAGCCGCAAAAATATTTGAAGAGAAATATGGGCAAAGGCATCCAGATATGAAATTTTCAAATAAAAAAATAAGATCACAAAGAGGGAATACAGAACAGAAGATTAGTAAAGTAGAAGTTAAAAAAAGAAGATGAAGTTATGGAATACTTGCAAAGTGAAGAACTTAGAGTAGAAAGTCTAACACAGGTTACATCACAGCATGATGGAACAATGATTCTCCAAAGTAAGAAGAAACAGGAGGATTTGGCGACATCTGAAGACTAAATATGGACATGGGAAAGAAAAAGAAGTTTAATATGGTGCAATATTTATACAAAGGAGGAAGCAAAACTAATCTATACAAAAACAGCAGCACCAAAAAAATTTGAAGAGAAATATTGGCAAAGGCATCTAGACATGGAAAATTTTACAATACAAAAAATAAGAAAACAAATAGGAATAAGTAGAAAAAATGATTAGTAATGGAGAAGATAAAGAAATAGAAACTGAAGTTATTAATTTCTTGCGAAATGAAGGATTTATTGTAGAAAATGTAACTCAGAAAACAACACAGCATGATAAAGCAATGAATCCCCAAATTAAGGCAAAACCAGTAGAGTGGGAAACATCTGATCAATTGCCAGATGAAGATACTTTAGGGCCTTCTATAGGAAACCAATACAAATTTTCAGTTCAACTTGCACAGCAAGGGGAGGAACAGGAAAATGTGGCAACTCTGACGCAGCCATTGTTGTAGGGTGATAGGCCAGTGAGTTCCCATATGAAAGAGCAATGGATGACAGAGTATGAAACTGAAGAGAATGTGGTACAGGAAGATGCTGTGGAACTATCTGTAGAAGGCTCACAGGACATGGGGAACCAAGAATATGCCCACAGTGTAGAAAAAAATGATATAAGAGAAGAGTTGCTTGATTTAATAGAGATGGACAGACATGTTAAGACCAATGAAAGCAACCGACTACAGAAAGTCAATAAAACCTAAAACCCAAAAAGTTAGAAGTTTGATAAAACAAATGAACACAGTAATTAGAACTCTCCATAGAGATTCATGCGATATAACAGAAGTAAATAGGATGTATTACTCTGCAGTTAAATTAATAAGAGATAAAGTCTTACCACAAAAACATATGGTAGTAAGGGAAATGAAGGGGAGAAATTTAATGCCATCCTTGAAATATCGAATAGAAAAATAAATTATAAAGCAGGTAAGGCAAGAAGTATCACTGTTAGAAGAGTATAGAAGAGGGAACAGATCAAGAAAAATACTCAGAAAGATAGATGAGATAAAAGCAATGTACAGTATCAGAACATATTGGGAGTTATTGTGCACTATTGCAAATAATAAACTAAAAGTATTATCACAGGCAGAAAATAACTTAGAAGATACACAGATAAATATAACGGAAAAATACAAAACAGGCAATTTATTGATGACCCAAAAAAGTTTTATAGTGATCTGGGAAAAAAGACAAAAGGAATTGAAACACCACCAAAAAAGAAGAAATAGGTACAGTTTGGAGAAATATCTATGAAGACCCTGTGGAACATTACAAAGATGCTAAATGGACAGAAGAAGTAAAAGAATAAGAAATTCAGGATATGCAATGGGATGAAGTAATGGGCAGAGAGATTGAAACAAAGTTAAGAAAATGTCCTAATTGGAAAATCCCAGGCCCAGATGCAGTACCTAACTTCTGATTAATAGCATTAACATCTTTACATGAAGATGTAGCCATGACTAAGAATTATTTATATGTGCACCCAGAACAGACACCTGCCTGGCTAACTACAGGAAAAACAATAATCCTACTTAAGAGCAAACCTGCAAGCCATCCTAAAAACTATAGCCTAATAACTTGCCTTCTGATGACACTATACATTGGAATTGATGCCTACAGAGTTTATAGTAATTTAGAAGAAAACTCAGTCATAGCAATAGAACAAAAAGGCAATAAAGTCATATGGAACAAAGGATCATTTGATGTTAAAGTTATAATGGAGAATTGCAAAAAGGTGAAGAATCTAAGTATGGCATGGATAGACTACCAAAAGCATTTGATAGTATCCCACATTCATGGATAAAAGAGTGCTTAAAAATATATAAGATACACTCCACTAATTGATTACATTACAGCAACCATAAAACAATGGCAAACCACTTTACAGTTAAGCCATGATAAAGGACAAATTATTATTACATTGATAAAAATTCAAAGGGGGGATATTCCAGGGTGACTCCCCATCACCGCTGTTCTTTTTTCTTGCCCTTAACCCATTGAGCTGCCTACTTAACAGATTAGGTCATGGCTATAATTTGGCTTCCAGAAAACAACAAAGTGTAATGACTTCTCATTTTCTTTTTGTAGATGATTTAAAACTGTATAGTTCATTAGATAAGAAACTGAAAGCACAACTGCAAGTGGTCAAAACATTTTCAGGTGATATAAGAATGTCATTTGGTCTTGTTAAATGTGCAAAAGCAACTTTTTAAGCAGGAAAGCTGCAGCACCAAGAAAACATCAGTTTGGGATAGGAATGTGATGTAAAAGAACTTGAACAAGAGAGAGTGTATAAATATTTGGGAATTGAAGGATCAGTGATAAAACATGAATAAATGTGAATAAAACTCAGTAAGGAATATTTCAGAAGACTTAATACTAAAAACAGCACTGACATTTAGAAAGAAAGTCCAAGCTATAAACCAATTTGCTCTTCCTGTCCTAACTTACAGTTTTGGAGTGATTGACTGGCCCCAAAAGGTGTTGGATAGTTTGGACAGGAAAACAAGAAGGATACTTCATGCTCATCAAATGATTTATAAAAATCAGTGCATACCAAGGCTATATATTCCCCATTCTGAAGGATATATGGGTCTACTCGAAAGTGACTACATGTATAGATCTGCAATAGTGAGACTACATACATATCTGCTTACCTCACAAGACCCAAATGTAGTGAAAGTTTTAAAACATAAGGCGAATAAGTCTAAGATGACTTCCCTGCTTAGTTTAGCAGAAGCATATCGGTGTTAAGCGGGAATGGAAATCATACCAGAAGTAGATAAAAATCAGGCAGCAACTAAATGTGCCAGAAAAACAAAAGAAAGAATATAAGGTGAAGGATCAGATAAGAAGGCAAGAAATTTGGAACATGCATAAGTATAGCTGCAAGTACAGAAAACTCTTGAAACAACCTCATGTTGATCAGGATCGGACACAGGAATGATTAAGGACAGGTGAATTTCAACCAAAAGATGAAAGGTTAACATCGGCGGCCCAAGATAGTGGACTACATACACATTGGTTTACAAAGTCCATTGAACATGTGGAAGAAACAGACAAATGTAGGTTTTGTAAAACAGAATTGGAAACAGTTGCACATTTTGTTGCTGGTTGTGGTATACTGATGGCAGAAGGACTGTATACTGAAAGGCAAAATAATTTGGCAAGGCTGTTGCATTGGGGATTGTGCAAACATTATAATATTGAAGTGGCTGAAAAACACTGGAAACATGAGCCACAAAGCATCATAGAAAATGATGAAGTTTATATCACATGGGATCATCCATTACCAACAGTTCAAAAAAAAGATGCAAGAAAACCAGATATAGTAGTGCATGAAAAGAAGACAAACGTAGCGTTGATGATTGAAATTGCTATACCCAGTGACTACATTGTCTTGCGTACAAAGAGACACAAAGTCATAAAATACCAGGAATTGCAGGCAGAAGTGGGGGCAATGTGGATGAAAGATACCCAGACAGTTCCAGTAGTAGTAGTAGGAGCAACAGGTCTTATAAAAAAAAATTAATTTACAGTCGTACTTGGATATATTGCCAATGCATGTAACTCTGTATGAATTACAGAAGGAGTCATTACTGGGCACACTGAGGGTGCTGCAAAGAGCACTTCTGGCTGATCTAAGATTGAAACAATAGTGATTTAATTGAACTTTAATCATACTTTGACTTAGAAACCCAAAAGATTTGTTGAAATTAAAAAAGGATATAGAAATAGTTGTGCAAACATTTCCTTGCAAAAAGTCTAAATTTTCTCAATTTAGTTGCATATTTCAGATTAAGACCTTTTTACAAACTTTGATCATGTGTAGTGTCTTTATTTAACTATGCTATTTTACCATTATATTCTGTTGTCTTTTCAGAACTAATATTGCCTTATATTTTCTAATTATTTTTTAGTTTGCCATTTCTGTTCTCCTCTGTTATAAAATCTACTATTTGTTTAACAAAATTACTATCCAGCCTCCACATATCTTCCTTGAACTCTAACATTAGACCTATATACACAAGCTGATCGAAGTTCAATAAGCCAAAAGTTTGTCTAGCTTCACCCTATTTTATTAACTCATTTCTTTTATCATCTGTTCAAAAAAAATCTTTGTTCCTTATCTTTTCTCTTCGAAATGCTCATTCCATTTTATCCCATGTTTTACTTTGTATTACATGTAGTGTAATATACTAATAATATTCTATTTCTCCAGGGTCTAACTTCCTTTAACTTGTATGTAAGGATTTACATAATGCTTTCTCTGTTCCTGTCCTAGGTCTGCCCAAATGCCCTCACATGATCCTGTTACCTTGTTGAGCACTGTGCATGCTTCCATTTAGGCAGTTATTTGATATCCTGAATTATTTTATTATTTTCTCATTAGTATTGTTCCATTTATATACCTTTGTGTTTGATTGCCTTATGCACCCGACTAGCTTCAGTAAATATGAAGAAAAGAGTAATCTCGCCTTCGACTCTGGGTTCTGAACCTCCTTGCTAAGTGTCTAAATGGTTGGATCTGAAGTCTAAGCCTGAAAAGTCTCCTTGGATATCATCACCAATATTGGTCCTGGATCCGGTTTCCACTCGCCTACCATTTCCATTCTTGGCTAGGTTGACAGCATCTTCCACTTGTTCCCCCAGAAGTCTAACAAAAGCATATGTGGACAGGATGATGAGGAAGTTCCTCTTGATGCAGATTCAAATGCGGGTTCTACTGGTTCTAAACCCATTAGGTTCGGAGACCTTTGTTAGCACTACCCCACCAATACTAGCTCCTTCTCCAGTCCAACCATTAGTTTCAGAGCAGTTGGATCTGAAGCTTCTGGAGTAGTCTGCATCAGATCCAAAGATCATGGTATCTTTGACTCTGGTGGTGTCTCTGAGTGGTCCAGCACTGTCCATTCTGGAACCGGGTGACTCCTGGACCTGTAGTATTGGCGCCGAATCCGGGGTGTTGGATTCGACTCAGAAGTTGTCAGAGTCATTGCTGTCCCTTGGAGCTTCAGTGTTAGAGAGCTTGGCTCCAACTCCTTCCTCAAGTAGTCTGCCTTTGGGGTGAATGGAGCCTACAGTCTGGAAGCATGTTTTTTCTGAGCTGTCTATTTCCTTCTCTCTGATTCACTATGCATTCAAAGGTAGTGGAGAGAGCTTTTTCTGTTCCTAGAATCTGGACTTCTCTCCCCTCCTCCGCTCCGACTTTCCAACTCTGTCTCTGCATCTAGAGCCTCAACCACCTGCACCACTGGGACAGCCAACCCAGATATGTCACCAGGATACTGAGCAGGGTAATTTAATTTCTTCAGATACTTCTCTGGATCGTCCTAGGAAGAAAAAGTACAAAAGGAGGCACTTAGACTCTCCACAAGAGTCTGTCACAGAGGATACCAACTCTGATGAGAAGGAAGGGTTCCCCAGGATCACCACCCAATGGCGCCTCATTTGGAGACATTCTAGAACTTCTAAAGCAAAGGAATGGTTGGTCTCCCGTCAAACCTTCTCCAGAGGAGTCAGTATTCCTGGAGGCCTTTGGAGCTGGCCCGTCTGCTTTCTGGGTGAATCCACCTGTTGATGAGCTCATTGATTTGTTCTCTTGACAAGTGTGGAAGGAACCTGACACCATCGAGCCTATCCCCAAGAGACCAGATTGGATCCTGGCACCACCAAAGGACAGAGAGTTTTGAGGCAAGGGAGTATTAGTTGATGCCATAGTCATAGCAGCAGCCACAAAAAAGGAACTAGCAGAACAGAGTTCCTCTGTCCACCCCACTAACAGGGAGTGTAGGGCACTGGACAGATTTGGGAAGCATGTCTGTGCTTTAGCAACCTTTGCCTTTTGGTCCTGAATTATTTGGCACATTTCACTAGACTCCAGAGGGATTTTTTTAAGGAACTTACCAAATCCCTGTCTGGGACCATATCTTCTGAGGCAGAGAACACCATTACCTTGCATTTAGCTACCCTCCAATCCATTTCAAACTCATCCATGAGACTTATCTCCCACGCAGCAGAAGGTACCTCATGAGCAGTGGGTTCAGACATTTTCATCCGGAGACATGTTTGGATGCACTTGTCTAATTTTGCGGAACCCTTTAAGTCTTCCTTAATCAGTGCTTCCTTTGATGGATGTTCTTTATTTGACCACAAAGTAAAAGACATTCTATAGGTGTGAGCAGGAAGATAAAACACTGGTGCTGTGGGGATATATTTTTCAACCCCTCCATGGCCCTTTTCTAGGAACCAACAAGGCAGACAAAAAATGTGGTTCAGAAAGTCCCAGGTCCTTTTCAAGATGCACATGGAGATAGTTCTCTCAGGGCTGTGGGTGAATTCTAATAGAAGACACCATCCCCAAAGCAGAGGTGGTCAGCAGAATCAGGGATCTAGAGGTACCTTCTCTGACAGATCCTGTCAGCGCTGCTGGAAGGAGGCCTGACTGTCTGCCTCTGATGGCAGTTTGGGGTCATTTATCTCTGCACCAGAGAGCCTTGCCAGAGATTACAAATGATACATAGGTGCAGAGAATTATTTCTAAAGGTTATATAATACCCTTTTCTATACCAGCTCCTTTAGTAGTAAACAAAATCCCCAACGTTCCATGCAATCAGAGGGAAACAGCAGCATCAGAAATAAACAAGCAGCTAGAAGAAAGAGTCATCCAAGAAGTCCCCCCAGACCAGAGTGAGTCTGAAACTTACTCAAGATTCTTAATAGTCCCACCCCACCCAAAAAAAAAAAAAAAAAACAGGATTGGAGACCAATTTTGGATCTCAGTTATTTAAGCAAGTCAGTTCAGTACACAAAGGTCTGGATGGTCATTGTTCAGTCCATTCTTCATTTTGTGCACAAAGACGACTGGATGTGCTCAATAGAGTTTCAGTATGTGTACTATCATATCAAAATAAGCAGACAATCCAGGAGATATCTATGCTTATGGCGGGGACCCAGTCATTACCAATTTAGAGCTCTGCCCTTTGGTCTCATGCCAGCCCCCAGGCTGTTCACCTAATGTATGGCAGTAGTAGCAGCTCACTTGTGACTACAGGGACTCTGGGTGTTTCCGTATTTGGACAACTGGCTCATAACCACTCCGACCAGGCATAATCTGATCAAGGCATGAGGCTATGTACTCCAGTTTTGGTCTCACCTTGGAATTACCATCAATTACAAGAAATCTCAGCTCAAACCAACTCAAATCTTGGAGTTCATTGACCATTGTTCAATACAGTATCTATGACATCCTCTCTCCCACTGTCCGTGATTCAAGCCATTCGATTCCGGGTCAAAAAGATAATTCAAAGTTCTTCTCTTTCAGCTCAAATGATCCTCCAAACTTTGGGGTCCATGTCTCCTCCAGTCATTTTGCTACCATTAGCAAGGTACCACTTGAAAATCATTCAGTGGACCCTAGTGACTCAGTGGTCCATTCTTCATCAATCTCTATCCAGTCAGATCAAGATAACACTGGCTTGCAAGAATTAACTTTCTATGCTGCATATATTTCATTCACATAATACAAGGTCTTCCTTTTGTTGTCCCTCAGCCCAAGGCCCTAGTGACCACGGATGCTTTCCAGATTGGTGGGGGGAGGGGGCATTTCATGGGAAAGACAGTCCAAGGCACATGGTCCCCCAAAGAGGCCAAAGCACGTATCAGTGTTCTGCAAATGAGAGCTGTCCCCCTTCTGTTGCAGGCCTTCCAAGACACTCTCCCCTCCAGGACTATTGAGATACAGACAGACGATATGTCAGTGGTCTGATACATCAACAAACAAGGGGAACCAAATCTTACCCCCTGTGTCGAAAAGCTATGAGAGTGTGGCAATGGGCGATCTTATCCCACCAGTTTCTAACACCAATGCACATTCTGGGGAAATCCAGCATGATTGCAGACAAGTTAAACAGGTCCATTTTAATGCCTAATGAGTAGTCATTCAATATAAAGGTTGTGGAAAGGATTTTCCACTGATGGGGACAACCATGATGCAGTCTCTTTGAATCTCCCCACAACAACAAGCACAGCAGGTTCTTTGCCCTGATGTCCCCACTGGAGGAGTCACCAAGGGGTGATCTACTTCATGAATAACCCCCTGGTCTTCTTTATGGCTAGCTCCCTGTTACTTCTAATTTGCAAATTTCTTCAGAAAGCATCAGGATTGAAGAGCTCAGTTATCCTCATTGCCCCTTACTGGCCTCATCAGATTTGGTTTCCCTTTCTTTGGCCCCATCTATTTCACCCACCATGGATTCTGGATCCATTTCCAGACTTTCTGTCTCACCCAGCAGCCATGACACATTTGGACATTCCAGGTCTAAGACAGACCGCATAGTTTCTCCACTTCCATTGATTGCTAGACAGCCCAGGCTCTCTTCCCTTGTCTGCCACATTCTTTTACCTTCACACAAAGCTTCTACTACAAAACTTTACAGAAGTAAATGGAAAAGATTTGTTTTTTCGGGTGCAGCAAAAAGACATAGATCCTTTATCAACACCAGTTCCTAAAGTTCTTGAATTTTTAGCTGCAAATTTCAGTGAAGGTACTGTTAAAAGTACAATTAGCTGGCAATTCCAATTTTCATATAGAAGTAAATAACTCCTCTTTAGCTTCTTCCAAACTTTGTAAAGCCTTTCTAAGGGGATTTTTTTTTCTTAGACCATCATTAAAAGAACCCACTCCTCTGTGGGATTTAAACATTGTTTTACAATCTTTGATGCACTCTCCATTTGAACCATCAGCTAAGTGTGATCTAAAATTTTTGACCTGGAAAACTATCTTTTTAGTGGCCATTCTCTCTGTTAGAAGAATTTCAGAACTACAGACCCTGTCTTCTAAGCCTCCTTTTTTGATTTTTCATAAGGATAAAGTATTGTTATGAACCAATCACTCCTTTCTTCCTAAGGTGGTGTCAGAATCCAATATTAATCAGGTTATCAACCTTCCAGTTTTTTTTTTTTTTTTTTTTACAGATTTCTCAAATAAAAGAGAGTATATGTTACACCTTTAGGTGTTCACAATTATGGTTTTATTTACATAGAACCAAAAATTTGAGGAAATCACAACAGTTATTTCTTTCTTTTTTGGAATTGAAATTGAGCAAATCAGTCTCTAAAGTGACTTTGGCTAAATGGCCAACTGATTGTATTACCTTTGTTTAAGAAAAATTGAGTTTGTCTTTACCAAAACCACCAAAAGCTCATTCCAGCAAGTCTATGGCAACTTGTTTAGCCTTTTTATCTAGATCTTCATTGGATGACATTTGTGCAGCTGCTACTTGCGCTAATCCTTATACCTTTATTACTCATTACATATTGGATCTGGTCTCTAGGAGAATAGCAGATTTTGGCTCAGCAATGCTCAGGAATATCCTTCCTTAGAGTCCTCCCGGGGATATAGGTAGCTGAGGACTGTGTCCCAACAGCTGAGGAATGAATGAAAATGACAACATTAGACAAAAAAGTTCTGTACTCACCATAACATTCCATCTGTGTTGTCCATTTCCATTCTTCCTTAACTTTCCTCTCTCCAACCCCCCCTCCATATTGACTTTTGTAAGGATTGAAATACGCTGAAGGAACCAAAGTTCATTTATTTGATTTCCAGAAGCTGTTGTTCCAGCTTTTCCTTATGTGTACAGGCTTAAGGGACAGCAAATAAGATGTGAGGTATAAAATAAAAGTAAATATTCCAGCCACAGGAAGCAAACGAATACTAAAAATCTCTGAAGAAGCCTATTATATGTAAGGTGAAAGCGCTAAGTCTGTTGTGCTATTAAACAAGTTTGTTAGTATTCGTTTGCTTCCTGTGGCTGGAATATTTACTTTTATTTTATTTTAGTTTGTATGTCAGTTGACACCTTTGTTTTTATTAAGATCTGAGGTATGTTAGGGGACCAAGGCATTATGTAGGGGAGGAGCTCGAGAATTTCTGTGTTTTTCAAGCTAGAGAAAGCACACGAGTTGGATCTCAGGGTCAGATCTGAACCCATCAGTTGAAGAAGAATGAAAATTGAAAACACAGATGGAATATTATGGTGAGTACATAACCTTTTTTTTAAGCTGTTGCTTGGTGTTCATTCACATTTTCTAAACACTCTTGTCTGGATATGCTAGCTTCTTTCAGTTGCTCTTCAGCTTGTTGACTTTGGCTTGTTCTTTTTCATTTCTGTAAATCCTTTACTTTTTAAGTCATGTAGATGACTACTGTGACTATTCCATATCTCATTTGCTTTCATTGTAACTGGATTATTAATCTTCAATTTACAATTATCATAGGTTCATAGGTTAGTACTAAGCTAACTGCCCTTGCGAGCCATTTTAAGCCTAGCCAGTTATCCCTTGTGAAACACAAACCCTGCACCTTGTGTTTGTGAGGCAAACACCTTAACCATTAGGCCACCCTCCCAACCCTTATCCTATAATGCTCTGTATATCCCATTTCTCTTTACTTTTAGATTCAAATTTTATAACATTTCAGTTAAAGCTTAATCCACCCATCATTAAATGCCTTCCTTTTCAGAATAAATATTTGAAATGTCAGTGTTTATCACAATATAGTTTTCCTTGCTTAGAAAACTTAATTTTTATAGTTGCATGGTCTGAACTGTCACTGGGTGTGTTTTCGTGGTTCAAACTGTGTTATAGTATTCTCTCAAAATGTAATATGTATTTAATCTTGTCCAGGAATGATATTTTGCTAAGTATGTGTATATTCCCCTTCATTCTATTTTATCTTCGTTACATTATGTTCCAATCTCCTGTTACCGTCCAGTATGCCTGATGAAATGCTGTACTTATCCTATAATGCTCTGTATATCTTTTCTAACTGCTTTTGGTGGAATATATACTGCAGGCAGTGTAGTTCTTGCACCAAGCCAACAGACTCTTACTACTGTAAATCTTCCATGACTGTCCTTCATTTATTCCATAGTTTTATTCCTGTACCATTTTAATTAATATTAAGATTCCTTTCTTTTGCTGTCCTGTTCCAGAAAAGAAATCCTCCCCCCACTCCTTCTTTACAAAACTTTCATGATGATGATCATATTAATCACTGCTGCAGTAGCCTTAGCTATATAGGTTATATAATAACCAGACGGCTTCAAAGGCACCTTTCATGCACCCAAACCATTATTCATCTCAAGCTGAGCTAAAGAAAAAGAGTGGTCTGTGTTTCAAGCCCTTCTGTGTTTTCCTACCACCAAAAAAGCACTCTACTTTTGCATTTGAGGATCAACAGCTTGCTAATACTTTCCACTGTTGGGCAGATAAGTTCCCTTTGGAGGGAAAAACAACTTCTACATTTTACTTTTACGACAGAAAGTGAACTTGTTATATGGCATTATTCATTTTAAGCAAGAAAAAAGTTTTTTTTTTGTATTGATTGACATGTGACCTAGTAACCTTTAAATGGAGCTTTACATTTTACTTTTGTGGAAAAAAGTTGTTAAAACTAATTTTAAACTACCTTTTCCTTGATAAAAGTTCTGTTGTAAATGTCTAAAGTGCTTTTCACTGTGTCTTTTTGACAGAAGTGACTTGTTTACTACTTAAATTGTTTTACTAACTACTGATGCTAAATTTCCCAAGGAATCTGGCGTCTTTCTAGGCTTTATCATGGAACAGCGTGCCAATTCCTCAGTTCTTCCTTCTTCCTGCTAAAAAAAGAAGAAACTTTAATAAATAGCTTTTGCCACCACAGAGGGCTATTAAAGTGTGTCAGCCACAGATGGGTGACTCTGCTGTGGCTCTGGTTCCTCAAATCATTCATTTCTTTCCTTGATTTCCTCTGGTGTAGTCCCTGCAGCCACCATAGACCAAGGGGTTAGGCACATTATCTGCAGCAACTGGAGTGCCCTAACCCCTTGGTCTATGGTGGATGTAGAGAATGTGCCTAGACCAAGGGGTTAGGCACATTTTCTGCAGCAACTGGAGTGCCCTTGGGTGAGGGAAAATGTCTCTTGTTGGTCCTGGGAGAAGGAGCAGGGACCTACTTTCTACCTAAACAGACCAGAATGCCTGTCCCTAGGGCGGTTTTGCCTGGCAAAAGTGGGTCTGCTTCTTCACAAATTCCTGTCACAAAGAAGCAAAAACTTAGACATACAGTGGATATAAAAAGTGTACACACCCCTGTTAAAATGCCGTTTTTTGTGATATAAAAAAATGAGACTACAATGAATCATTTCAAAACTTTTCCCACCTTTAATCTGACCTATAACATGTACAATTCAGTTGAAAAACAAACAAATCTGTTAGGGAAACAATATAAAAAAGGTACAATAACCTAGTAACATAAGTGTGCACACCCTTAAACAAAAACTTTGTTGTGTGTGCACATCCTTAAACTAATACTTTGTTGAAGCACCTTTTGATTTAATTACAGCATTCAGATTTCTAGGGTACACACCTGCCATCAATTAAAGAGACTCTTATTAACCCCAAATAAAGTTCAGCTATCCTAGTAGGATTTTCCTGACATTTACTCAGTTGCCAGCTACAGCAAAAGCCATGGTTACAAAGCATCAAAGGGGATCTCATTGTTGAAAGGTATCAGTCAGGAGAAGGGTACAAAAAAATTTCCACAGCATTGGATATACCATGGAACACAGTGAAGACAATCATCAAAAAGTGGAGAAAATATGGGATAACAGTGACGTTGCAAAGAACTGGACTCCCCTCCAAAACTGATGAAACCAAAAACGTGTGGGAAAATGTGTTATGGTCTGATGAGACCAAAGTTGAACTTTTTGGCCACAATTCCAAAAGGTACGTTTGGTGCAAATACAGCACTTCGCATCACCAAAAGAACACCATCCCCATGGTGAAGCATGGTGGTGGCAGTATCATGCTTTGGGGTTGCTTTTCTTCAGCTGGAACTGGGACTTTAGTCAAGCTGGAAGGAATTATGAACAGTTCCAAGTACCAGTCACTTTTGGCCCAAAACCTTCAGGCGTCTGCTAGAAAGCTGAAGATGAAGAGGAATTTCACCTTTCAAGAGAGCAATGACTCCAAGCATACATCCAAATCAACAATAGAATGGCCTCACCAGAAGAAAATTAAAGTTTTGGATAGCCCAGCCAGAGCCCAGACCTAAATCTAGTATAAAATCTGTGGGGTGACCTGAAGAGGGCTGTGCACAAGAGATGCCGTCACAGTCTGACTGATTTGGAGCGCTTTTACAAGGAAGAATGGGCAAATATTGCCAAGTCATAATGTACCATGCTGATACCCAAGAAGACTGAATGCTGTAATTAAATCCAAAGGTGCTTCAACAACAGTCTTCAGAGCTATCCAGACCTTGCTGTGGTAGAGGGAGGTCCTACTGCTTACCAGTGAGAATGGGAGCATTGTACTGCCTATCTTACGCTAGAGGAGTGGTTTCCAGCTCTGAAATTGCAATTTTATTGGCCATTTTGGGCTGATTTCTATCTCTTTCAACTTTGACATAAATACGCATTTTTGGGCACCGTGCAGCACCATGGGGCTAAGGTTAATCTATCCCAGAAAGTCTGCTCTTCAAATTTTCCCTTAGAACTAGCTAGTTTATCAGCAGTAGCACTAAAATCTGTATACCTGTGACTAGCCTTTGCTCTAAAACTCGCTAAAAAGCATTTGGAAGCCTTAATTTGTTACAAGCATTCACCTCTCCTTGGTAATAAGGAGAAAATAGCTGTAGGCACTAAACAGCCTACAACTGGAAGTACCTTGCCAAAAAGTAATGGAAAGCAGCTCTTGTACTACACAGAGAAAGCACCTAACCAGGCATGTCCAAGGGTCAGCTTCTGGTGATTTCTCTTGTCCACCTGGTGAATCTGGGCATACTGGGGCAATGCAGTAGTTGCCTCATGTACACAGACAACCCTCTCATCCTACCACCAAACACTACAGTCTGTGAGAGATGCACTTACATAGCCAAACTGGAAGCAAAGCTCTCTCTAGCCAAGATTGTGCTAGACAGAGAGGAGAAGGTTAACACCCACACAACACCTCAAACAACACATAGTCCTTCAAAACCCACACCACCAAAACCCACACATAGCAACACAAAACCCACATATGTGGAGGCTCTTAACATTAACCAGTCCAAGCAACAAGGACCTCCGAAGCTGAAACGCAAACAAACACCACCCCCAAACACAACCAAAGCATCACATAGCTCACAACACCAGTGTGCCACCCAACAGCATTCCCTAAGGCAAGACAATGTACCCAACACTTTAGTCATAGGTGACTCTATAGTCAGGCACACTGATGTCCCACTCACCAGGCTGAACAAGGAGGAAATTACATTTAGTTGTCTGTCAGGTGCCAGGATCCGCCACATAACCTATGCACTCAAGTCACTCCACAACAGGTACAAATATGACTCTGTCATTGTCCATGTTGAAGTGAATGATTTGAGACGTACCTCACTGGACTGCATGAAAAGAGACATGAAAGAGCTCTCAGATCATGTAGCCCAGGCAGGTATGACCCTAGCCCTAAGTAGCATCCTGCCATTGGCCAGAATGATACGACAGTATAAGGACAAAATGATTGACTTCAATAATTGGCTGTCTGCCTGGGACGACATGATCAACAAACCACGATGCTTTGCAAGAGATGGTTTGCACCTGTGATTCAGGTTACTGGCTAAGGCTCTTGCCACTCCTATAGTGCCTTTTTTAGGCAAGGTTCAAAGGACAAAACTACCACTGTAATGGGTACAAGCAAGCAAAATCTGAAGGTAATGCTACTCAATGCTAGAAGTCTAAACCTCAAGATGCACTCTCTGAAGGCTGTCCTAAAAATGGAGAACAATAGATATCTGTGCAGTAACTAAGACCTGGTTCAAAGCTCCAGAGAGCTGCCCTGCAATACCAGGCTACAACTCATACCACACTTTTCGTCCACCAAACCAGGACCGAAACACTTAAGGTGGAGGAGTGTCCATATTCACTAAGGATATTCACACCTCCAGGCTGGTTGCCCAACACAATGTATCTGAAATTCTCCAGGTGCAACTAACACTAGGTAAGACTGCAATACAAATTGTAGCTTGCTACAGATCTCCCACCATGCCCCAAGATTCTCACTACACCTTTCTAAACATACTGGAAAATATTAAGATACAACCACACACCCTAGTACTGGGTGATTTAAACTACCCTGACATTAACTGAGAAAACTACTCCTGTACCAACACCTTTGCTCAATGGTTCTTGGAATTCAGAAATTCCAATGCCCTAGAGCAACTAATTGATAGTCCCACCAGGGGTACCAATATTCTAGCCCTGGTCATTACCAACATGGGAGATCGATGTCCACACCACTGGTCACCCCCTAGTTGGTCAGATCAGACCATAAGCTAATCACCCTTGACATCAACATCCCACCCCCACCCCCTTTTAAGCAAACCTTCGTAAAAAACTTCTCCAAAGCCAACTTCATGCTTCTCAAGTCAGAAGTAACAAACTTCATGACATCCATGCAGATGGGAATTGGAAGTTCAACTGCTGAATCTTACACTAAGGTGCTGTACGGGCACATTCACTTGTGCATGGAGCAAGTCATCCCAGATAGAACCAAGACACTGTCCTCTAAAAAAAGGAAGCCAATCTGGTGGTCCCCTGCCATAAACAAGCTGTACAACAGAAGGAAGAAACTGTTGCAGAAAAGAGGAAGAACCCAGGATTAAAAAAACTCCCTCACCAGCCTCAGTAGAAAGCTGAGATCCCTCATAAAATCTTCCAAACTAGTTACGAAAACAAAATTGCCAAAGATTCCAAAGACAACCACAAGGCATTCTATAGCTATGTAAAGAATCTAGATGGCAATACTCGGATATGCTCTGAGCTACAGCAGAATGGCACTAGATATACTGATCCCAAGGATATTGCCAATATCCTGGCAGATAGATTCAGTGCCAACTTCACCCCCCTCTCACCCCCTAAAGGGCCATCTCAATACTGAAAGATTG
Source organism: Protopterus annectens (assembly GCF_019279795.1). Taxonomy (NCBI): domain Eukaryota; kingdom Metazoa; phylum Chordata; order Ceratodontiformes; family Protopteridae; genus Protopterus; species Protopterus annectens. Next base: position 1,951,914,737 of record NC_056731.1, read on the forward strand.
CCAAATTTTGGTAATCATGGCCACTCAGGTAAAAAACGCACTTTCCAAAGCCAAGAATACAGCATCTATGGGACCAGACGACATCCCGGGCTGTTTACTGCATGAACTACAAAATGAACTGGCACCTCACCTATGTGTCATGTTTAATCATAGCCTCGTCTCAGGCTTTGTGCCCACCGAGTGGCACGCAGCTACAGTAATCACACTCCACAAGGGGGGATCCACTTTGGATCCCGGGAACTACCATCCCATCAGTCTGACGAGCCTGATCTGCAAGACCATGGAATGTATTATCATGTAACTTATAAACAAAGACATTGGCAATCTTCAAACACTGGACCCCACCCAGTTTGGGTTCTTGAAGGGCTGATCTTGCCTCCTGAACCTGATTGACTTCTTCGACTCAGTCTCCAGAGCCGTGGATGTGGGTAAGGTGGTTCACACAGCCTACTTGGACCTCGCCAAGGCTTTCGACACTGTCCCCCACTCTGGAATCATAGATAAACTTACTAAGCTGGGTATTAATCTCTGCAACACTCGATGGGTTGCAAACTGGCTTACTGACAGAATGCACACTGTAAAAGTAGCCGACTCCAAATCCAGCTCCGAACAATTGACAAGTGGTGCACCGCAGGGTTCTGTCCTGGGACCACTCTTGTTTGGCATCTACTTCTCTGACATACAGGCCAACACTAGGGACTCTGGCTTACAAAGTTCACAGATGACTGCAAGCTGGAAGCCATTATTGAATCCCCAAATGATGTGGATATACTACAAAAGGGCCTTACCGAAACAGATGCCTGATGCCAGAGCCATGGGCTCAAGCTAAATGCCAAAAAATGTATAATTATCCCCTTTGGGAAAAAACACGTACCTGTGAACTACCATATAGGTGACAGTACACTAAACACTGAAAGTATGATAAGAGACATAGGGACACAGGTGGACAGTGGTCTCACCTTTGATAACCACAACAGTTAGAAAATCCTTCTACGTGGCACACCTCATCACTAATGGCTTTTCATCCAGAAAAAAGGAGGTCGTTGTCCCTCTGTACTTATCCCTCATTAGACCTATTATACAATATATTTCCCCGTTTGGTATGCACCTCACAAGACATCTGCAACAACTAGAAAGGTCGCAGAAATACCTCACAAAAAGAATCACAGGCCTAAAGCAGATGCCTTATGCTGACCGTCTAAAGAAACTTCAGCTATACTCTGTCGCATATCGCCTACTCAGAGGCAATCTCTGCCTAACATACAAGGCCATGTCAAACCCAGAGTTGTTGGACATGCTACACTTAAAAAATCCCAGTCCCTCCAAGCCACATGCTCCAGGGATCTTAACCTTGTCATCACGATGAATAGAACATGCTGGAGGGATGGGTTCCTGACCCAGAGACTCCCCATACTCTGGAATAGACTGCCTATACATGTCAGGCAGAGCGCCTGAATGGCCCTCTTCAAGAGGAACCTTGATGATTGGATGGGAGATAGGAAATTCATCCCAGGGATCACATCAGTAGCCCTGCTAGACAGGGGTCCAGGAAAGTAAATATTTGTGGGAAGCAATAGCCAGGGAATCATTATAGCTGAGCGTGTATAGGCCCTTTGGCCAATAGCCTAGTACCTACCTATGAACCTATGAAGTATTAGTCTAAGGGTGTGCACACTTATGTAACCAGCTTATCGTATGTTTTTTATTTTTTTATATTTTGTTCCCCTAACAGGTTTGTTTGTTTTTCAATTAAATTGTACAGGTTATAGGTCACATTAAAGGTGGGAAAAGTCTTGAAATTATTTATTGTGGTCTCATTTTTTTATATCACAAAAACCTGGCATTTTAACAGGGGTGTGTACACTTTTCATACCCACTGTATATCTTCTCCTGTCTCAGTTACTTTGGAGAGAAATGATTTATTGGGCTTAGCTCAGTGTTTAGTTCAGTCTCTTGACCCACGCAGTTCTGCTGGATTCTTCATTTTCTGTGGAGGGTCAAGATTGTGAACTTCAAAATGATTGTGAAAGGACAAATTTTGTTTTTTTTTTTTTTTTTCGCTTCAGGTTTTTGATTCAGATTCTGAGGATAGTGTTCTTCTGCCACTCCCTTCGGAGGAGTCTCTTTCTGAAACTATTTCCAGAATGAATTAATTGTTTCAGTGGGAACATAATGACATTCCTCTGTTCCTTAAAAACTGCCATGATTTGTTGCATCTGGAGTTTCCTGAACCTGCACTAAATCCTGCTGTTCTTTCAGTTTTGGAGAAGTATTTCTCACAACCTGAAACTAGCCTGACAGCCCACTTTCTGTCCTAAAAAAAGCAGGTAGATTGTATGAAGTTATTCACTCTTATAAGTATTTTATATACTTACCCCAGATCAGATTGAGCAGTTATTTCAGCAGAGATCAATGCTGCTGGTAAACATCTGGTTAATACCAGTCTTTGTTCATTTGTATTGATCAGTGCTTCAGTAGTCTTAGCCATATAGTCTGCTGAGGATGTAACAGTCAGCCAGCTTCCAATGTTTCAGGGCCTCTTTGATTCACGCAAACTGTCAAGCAGCTTCAGCTGAGCTGACTAAAAGATAAGTTTGGGCATGAAGCCCTTCAGAGTTTTACTGCTGCTGAAGAGTATGCTCTTCTGAGGCTTTTGAGGATCAAAGGTCAGCTTGTGCTGACAGACAAGTTCCGTTTGGAGAAAAAAAAACCTTCAAATTTCTTAATTTTGTTGAAGTTTCATTACTTTCCTCTTAAGAGAAGTTATTTTAAAGCTAGGAGTGTTTTGTTTTAATGGACTGTCTCGAGACTGTAACGTATTTTAAATGGAGCACTCATTTTTTCCTGTCAATTTAGAAGTCCTGTAAAGTAAATAAAAACTTTTTTCTGTGGAGAAATTGTATTTGTTTTTCTTTTTGGGGTTGGCATAGTGTGTTGAAGTGCTTTTTACTGTGTTTTTTTTTTTTTTTTGTGTCAAACAAGTTATTTCTGTGGATTGGTAGTGTTTACCGGCGATTGCTGCTTGTCTTCTCCAGGAAAAAAGCATAATTTTCAAGTTGACCATAGAACAGACTACCAGTCCCACAGTCAGTCCTTCTTCCAGCCACAAAAAGAAGAAAAATATGCAGATAGCCTTTGTCACCACAACAGGCTAGCAGTGTACCTCAGCTGCAGTTGGGTGACTCTGCTGCGGCCATTTGTTGTACCTCAGACCACTCATCTTTTACCCAGGATCCCTCTAGTGTAGCACCTACAGCCACTATGGATCAAGAGTTAGCCATTTCCTCTGCAACTTTTGGGGTCCCCTCAGTGGGCAAGGGAGACCTGCACTTGTCAGTCATGGGATAGGGAACAGAGAAGGTTTTCCTGTTGTATCAAAATGTTGTGCCCATTCCTGGGAAGCAGCTGCTGTTAACCGCTTTTCCTTTCAAAAAGAAATGGAAAAGCAAGTGTGTATGTAGTCCTCCTCAACTTTATTTTGATAGGAGTAGTTAATTGCATTTGGCTCACAGATTAATTCAGGCTGTTGATCCTTCTTGTTAAGTAGTTTTTTGTAGAAAAAAGGATTCCTCTTTTCCTGGAGATATTCAAGATTCTGAATCTGAACAGAAAAATACAAGGATGGATGCAGGTTTTCTTTCCCACAGATTTCTGATTCAGACTCAGACCAGAGCTCAATTTCTGATTCTCCCCTAGCTAGAATGTATCAGTGTTTTCAGTGGGAGAAAACTGAGGTTCCTTAGTCCCCTAATACTGAGTTGTTACAGACGGATTCTCCAGAACCAACACCTATTCCACCTGTTCTATCTGCTTTAGAGGGTGTGTTATGTTACTAACTTCAGTTTTCCTGATAGTCAGCCAGCTGCCCATAAAAGGCAGATTTGATGCATAAAGTTCCTCAGTCTTTTAAAATTGTATACACTATTCCCAAATTTGATCCAACAACTATTGCTTTAGTTGATCCCACTGCTACTAAATATGTAGTTAATTCTAATGCTACTTTTTTCCGATAAGGATGGGAAAATTATTAATATGTTATCATATCCCCATAAATATGGGGATTGCTGAACCAATTCATGCATGGGTACATAGTTTGCAGCTATAAAAAGAAGTTGTGTACTTACCATAACGTTCCATGTTTGTAGTCCATCTCACCTATATTCTTGCTGGATGGGTTCGGAGCTGATATTCAGCTCTGACACGGCCTATACTAAAGCTCGAGAGCTTTTTACTGGCTCGAGGCTAGCCCCTATCCCATGGTGCCTCACGGCAATTCCCCAGATCTAGTTTGCAAGAAAGTAATAAATACCTATCAGGTAATAATAATAAGAAAGAAGTTGTAAAATACAGGAAGGGATTAGAAACCTAATCTATTCCAGGTGGACAATAAAGAGCAAAGTCAGGCAGCCCCCAAAAAAAGGTCCACTAGATCACCCAGAAACAGGAAGGGGGTTGGAGGGAGGGACGCAAGAATATAGGTGAGATGGACTACAAACATGGAACGTTATGGTAAGTACATAACTTCTTTATGTTATGTAGTCCTATCTCACCATAATTCTTGCTGGATGGGACAGCGTCCCTAGCACCTTTATCCTGGGTGGCTCAAGCAAAGAGACTCTTCAGCACAATGGACCCAAAGGATGACCTGTTCTGGGAGGCCAAATCCAATTTGTAATGAGTGGCAAACATGTGTGGTCTTGCCCAAGTAGCTGCTGCACAAATAGTATCAACTGGCAGCCTAGATCTAAAGGCGCATGAAGTAGCTACAGCCCTAGTAGAGTGACCTTTAGCTTTTAACGGTAATTGTCTACCAGCTTGTTGATAAGCAAAGGATATGCAATCCGAAAGCCATTTTGAAACAGGTAAGCCTTTTCTTTTGTCAGAAAAGGAAACAAAAGTTGATCAGATTTCCTGAATTCTTTGGTCCTGTGTATATAGAATCTGAGTATCCTGTGGACATCTAGCTGGTGAAGTCTATACTCTGATTTATTAGAGTGGTTTGGAAAAAACACAGGTAGCTCAATTGTAATATTCAGGTTGTGTTCTGAGCATACCTTAGGGAGAAAGGAAGGGTTTGTCCTAAGAGAGACTCTATCCTTGTGAAAGATAATGTAAGGAGATCGAATAGTTAGGGCTTGAAGTTCCGAGACTCTCCTAGCCGATGTTATAGTGCATTTATATCACGTTATCAAAAGATGAAAATAGCGAACGCCATTTCATCGGCCCCAAAACATCTAAACATAAAAATATCGAACATTCATAACAGAGGATTTTTTTCCCATGATAAAAATTTGCTGCTCCGAAACACATACACATCAAATAAACAGCAACCACACACATACACTTAAATTCCTACATCTAATGGTACAGTAAACTTAAACATACACTAGTATATACCCACTTACCTTAACCCAAACCCTAACCCTAAGGTCAGTCACTATCGCACACTCACCTAACCCGCGCCCTAACCTTAACTCACTTAAACCGCCCCTAACCCTAAAGTCTGTCCCTATCGCACACAAGCCTAACCCACGCCCTAATCCTAACTCACGTAACCCGCCCCTAACCCTAATGTACAAACAATCGGACACTTACCTGAACCCAACCCATAACTTTCCACCACAGCGCTAAGAATAGTGAAGCCACAGAAACGGCCAACTGAATTCTTTCCCGAGGAAAGAATTTGCTGTTCTGTAGCTTTGCTATTCTTAGCTTTCGCTGAATAGTGTTCGATATCAGAACATTCAAAGTTTTAATACTTAGATGTTCTGATATAGACCCATTATAGCTACAAAGAACAAGGTTTTCAATGGTAACAATTTTAAGTCTGACGACGAGGATGGTTCAAAGGGTGCAGACATCAAAGATGAGAGGACTAAATTTAAGTCCCAGAGTTCTAAAGGTTGTTTTATTGGGGGCCTAAGAAGAACACCTTTTAAGAAGGTTTTACAGAGGGAATGTTGCATGATTGGATTTCCCATGAAACCAAAATGGAAATTGGAAATGGCAGCTAATTGAACTGTAACTGTAGTGGCTGCCGCTCCTTCATGAAAAATTGTTGCTAGGAAGGATAAAATGGATTCTAAAGGAGCTGTATATGGATCTAAGCCCCGGTTTGTAGCCCAAAGGGAAAACCTTTTCCATTTGCTAGAATATAGTTTCTGAGTGGAAGGTTTATGGGATGAAATTAGGATGTGTTTGACCATTGGAGATAAGAGAATGCACCTGGCTATACGTGGAATTGGAGCAGCCATGCTGTCAATTTGAGGGTGTGGATGGAGGGGTGGAACTGTCCCGATTGATGAATCAGGAGATCTGGAGATGGATCCAGATTCCATGGTTCCTCCAAAAGGTAGGGCCACAGGAAAGGAAACCAAACTTGTCAAGGCCAGTAAGGAGCAATGAGGATCAAGGAACTCCTCAACTGTCTTGCTTTCTGTATTACTTTGGGTATGAGTGGAAAGGGAGGGAAGGCATAGAGAAGTCCCGGGGGCCAGTTGTGAACTAGAGCATCCCTGGGTGACATCCCCTGATGGGGAATGAGGGCAAAGTAGTTGCTGCATTTGGTGTTCAGGTGAGTGGCAAATCGATCGCAGCAAGGCTGGCCCCATTTGTGAAAGATTTCTTTCACAACCATTGGATTCAGGGACCACTCGTGAGGCATCAGAATTGCTCGGCTGAGTTTGTCTGCTATTACGTTGGATTTCCCCGGGATATGCATTGCTATCAGGAAGCGTTGAGCATCCATCGCCCATTTCCAAACTCTTAAGGCCTCTCTGCAAAGCGGGTAAGACTTGGTTCCCCCTTGTTTGTTTATGTACCACACAACAAACATGTCTGACTGAATCGCAATCGTTCCAGTGGGAAAGGAGCTGTGAAGTGCTTGCAACGCATATAGCACCGCTCTCATCTCCAGAACATTGATGTGTTAGTGGTTCTCGTGGTTTTGCCAAGTACCTTGGACTGTCTTTCCCAGATAATGCCCCCCCCCCCTATCTGGGAAGCGTCTGTGATCAAAACTGCTTTCTCTTGGGGAGGAACAAGTGGACAACCTATGACAAGTTGTTTCATGTGTAACCACCATGTCAGATCCCTTTTGCATGTGTTATTAATATCTAGTGCGATAATGGAAGGTCTTGCATCGACCATTGTGCAAACAGCATCCGTTGGAGAATCCTCATATGTAGACGAGCAAGAGGAACTAATAAGATGGCGGAAGCCATAGTTCCTAGGACTTGAAGTACTACTCTGGCCTGGACTCTTTGTTTAATAAGGATCTGATCTGACTGTGTAGAGATTCCACTCTTTCCTGTGTTAGCTTTACTGACATGATGGTTCTGTCTATTTCTGAGCCTAGATATACAATATGCTGCGAGGGAGATAAGACTAACATTTGCAAGTTGACAGTGATGCCTAGGCTGGAGCACAAGGATAGAGTCTCATCCCTGGCTCTTATGAGTTGATGCTTGGTGGTAGCAGTGAGGAGCCAGTCGTCTAGGTACGGAAACACCTGGAATTCTTAACATCTCAGGTGAGCCATTACCACTGCCATGCATGTGGTAAACACTCTGGGGGCTGTAGTGATGCCAAATGGCAGTGTTCTGAACTGAAAAAGGCTGGCTCCCAGCCAGAAGCGTAAGTGTCTCCTGGAGTGCCTGTCCATTTTGATGTGGTAGTACGCATCCTGGAGATCGATTGAGCGCATCCAGTTGTCTTTCCCGATAAAGGGAAATATTGGCTGCAGAGTGACCATTCAGAACTTTGATTTTCTTACATGCTTGTTGGGCCTGCTGAGATCTAGTATTGATCTCCAGTCCCCTGTCTTTTTTGGAACTAAAAAGAATCGAGAGTATGTTCCGGATCCTACTTGCTCTGCGGGGACTTCTTGGATGACTCTTTTTTGTAGCAACAAGATGACCTCTGATGTTGCACGGTCTAGTTGGATGGGTGGAACGTCTGGAAGAGACCAGTTTGTTGGGGGTTTGGAAATAAAGGGAATCAGGTAACCTCTGGATATTACTGTGTGTACCCAGAGATCTTGAGTGATAGTTAGCCAGGTACTTGGGTACAGCAACATACGACCCCCGACTGCCTCCAGAGATGGACAGTCGGGTAACCCCTCAGGGTCGATGGAAGGGACGATCAGAGAAAGCTTCTCTGTCTCCCTGATGTTGCAGACCTCCTCTGCCGTGAGGGCAGTGTCTTCCATTATATCCTCCCCCTCTGCCTCTGGGGGAGGGTTGAACTTGTGCCTGAGGAAAACCTTTTTGGGATTTGCGGAACCACATTTTCCCTCCTGTATTACCCTTGGGATAGGGTCTGGACGGGAGAGAGAAGATAAGGATTTTCCTTCCTGCCAGCACCTAGTCAAAGTATCTTTCACTTGGGGTCCAAAAAGAGATGAACCATCAAAGGGAACGTTAGTGAAGAAGACTTGAAGGATTCCGTAAAATTACAAAGCCGCATCCACTAATGTCTCCTGAGGGCTATTCCTGCTGCGGCTGCCCTGCTCGCTCCATCTGCTGCATATGAGATCCAACTCATTGAGGAGTTGGCTATGGAAGTAAGGGTGGAGAACTGCGCAGAAACCTTGTCCATGGAACCCAGAGCTACTGAACCCCGGAGGGTATCTCCTAACTCTTTCAGGAGATCCCTCTGCAGAAGAGTGAAATGAACCAGGTAATTCAGCGATCTTAGTGTAAATGCCACTGAAGAAAAAGTATGCTTCCCATACCTATCCATCGTCCTGGACTCCTTGTTAGGAGGATGGATATTAGAAGACGTCTCAGATAATTCCTTCTTGGTGGCTGCTGCTGCCACCATAGCATCAACTGGAACTCCCTTGCTAAGGAAAGACTTGTCCTCAGGTGCTGTCATAAATTTGTTTGACCTCCTCAGGATGGCTTCCACTGAATCTGGAGAGGTCCATGCTTTCCTCGAAATGACCCCCAAAAGTTGGTCATTAGGTGGTGTCACCCAAGAGGTGGAAGGTTGGGAGCCAAAGGCCTCAAGATACACTGATTCATCCTCAGTAGGGTTAGAGGTCTTTCAATCACCCCTCTGTCTAAAGATTTCTAGGATGTCAGAGAAGGAGACATCCTCAGAGGGAGATCTAGGGGACCCTTCTGATTCCTCTAAATCAGTGTCTGATGTGACAGACTCAGGGGAGTCGACATGTTTCCTCTTACATATCCTCTTCCGAGGGAGCTCTCCAGCGGGATAATCTGGGGAGGTCTCGGAAGAGGGGGCACCTCCAATGGGGGCTACTTGGGCCTCTGGTTCCCTACGCTGTGGGGGTGGCAGTGGGGAAGAGGTTGCTGTCTGCTGCTGGTGGGACACAGGGTCCAAAGGAATGGCTTTGGCAGAGGATAAAGCCTTCTCTATAGCTTCGAAAGCCTTCCCCCCACTACGAAGAAGACCTCTGCTCTGAGGGGGCGGATGGTCGACTCCTAGCAAAAGGGAACAGCTCCGAAGCAGAAGTGGGAGCCGAGCTGAGTCAAGCCAAGGTTCTGAGAGGAAGGGTTGGTTCCGAAGTGAACCCAGGGTGACTGTCCCCCTCGGAGTCAACACGAGAGCATCGGCTTCCAGAACCCTCTGCTCTGGACTGAGCCATCGAGGATAGAGTAATTGGCTCCGAGGAAACAGGCTGAGTCCCCAGAGCCAAAGGATCGAAGACAGAGGAACCTGATGTAATAGGCTCTGAGAGCGAAGTAGTCGGAGGAGGAACAGTGATTGGTACAGGGGACGGCTCCGAGACCTTTGGGTCTGGAGGAGTCAATTTTCTAGCCAGAGCTGGATCAGAAAACAACTTCTTCACCACCCTCTCAATGTCCTCATCTGATAGGGTTCTGGAGGATCTGGTGGAGACTGAAGGAGACCTCCTTCTCTCCAAAATAGGAGATCTCAAAATAGGAGATACAGACTCGATGTCAGGCAAAACCTTTGGTAAGGAAGACGGTCTCAGAACCGGTGGAATAGACTGCACGAAGATGAAGCAGAGTCGGAACCGGAACTCCTTGGTTCTGACGATTTAGATTTTTTGGTCAGCTCTGAAGTCAGGGCCGATGATTTTCTCTTTGAAGATTTTGGAGCTGCCTGACCAAGTTCCAGCTGTTCATGGAAGGAACTGGTTATGAGACCCCTGTCAATAAGCTTTCTCTTCCTTTCATTTAACACTCTTGTACTAAAAGCGTGACAGGAGGTGCAAGGTTCCTGTAAATGGGCTTCGCCCAGACAATATACGCAACTGGTGTGGCTGTCTGTAAGAGACATTTTTTTCTGTGCACACCTGTTGCATTTTTTGAAGCCCGAAGGGCGATGATCCTTATCTTTATCTTTAGACATAGTTAGGAAGAAAAAAAGTTTTTTTTTTTTATAACAGTCACACACACACACAGGGAGGAAAGACCCTTTAACTTAAACGGGCCGTACAGTCCTAAAGGGGGAATAGGGGTTGAAAATTTTCAAAAAACAGAAGCACAATACAGAAGAAACTATTAATATGTAGATATGACAGAAAAAGGACTAAATAAGTAAACAATCGTTCTACTTGGCCAACAAGACACAACCTCGAAGCTTTCGCGGCAAATGAAATCTGGGGAATTGCTGTGAGGCACCATGGGATAGGGGCTAGCCTCAAGCCAGTAAAAAGCTCTCAAGCTTTAGTATAGGCCAAGTTGAATATCGGCTCCAAACCCATTCAGCAAGAATTACGGCGAGATAGGACTACATGTTGTTGTTGTTGTGTTTTTCGGCTTATCCCGGTTAGAGGTCGCTACAACGGAACTCCGGTCCGCTAATGTTTGGTAGTGGATTTTTACGTGCCGAGTTACCAGCCCTGACACACAACCTTCAACGAAGGCACGCCCATTCATGCATGCCTCCACACAGAAGACACTCTAGCTGAGAATCGAACGGGACAACGTCTTGCTGTGAGGCGACAATGCTACCGCAGCACCACTACCACGGATGAGATAGGATTACATAACATTTGTTTTATCTTCATCATTTCATATCCAGAAAAGACTTGCAACTGCCTCAAGATGTTTCACAACACTGAGATGTCGTTTTTCCAGTTTTATCGGGTACAAAATAATCATCTGCAAATAAAGTCAACTTTTCTTGACTACCAAACCAGTTATGAAGTTCTGAGTCCTTTTTCTTTGCCAGTGGCTCAATATAAAGCAAATAACAAAGGGGAAAGAGGAAATCCCTGTCTGGTTCCACTGTTTAGACACAACTTGTCAGAGAGCAACCCTCCCACTTTAATTTTTTTCCTCTGATCTTTTACATATCCTCATAATTAGCCTTATCATTTTGTGAGGGAATGCAAATGGTTCCATTGCCCTACTCATAAAATTGAAGTTTACTCTGTTGAATATTTTCTCTGCATTAAGACCCGACAGCAACTTTGGTATTTTCTTTTGCTCTGCTTCCCTCTAGGTCATCATTGTTCAATTAATGTTGTCAAATATCTGCCTCCTCTCCACAAAACCTTGTTAATCCATATGTATTAAGTATCAATTCTGGCAACACCTTTGCCATTTTTTTAGCAGTTACAGAAATAAACACTTTATAATCATGGCTTAAAATTGAAATAGAATTATATGAAGCTGGGTCTGATGGGTTTGTACCATCTTTAGTTTACAGCCAACACAGCTTTCTTCCAGGATGTTGCTGCTTCCCCTTCTTTTAAATTACTGTTGAAAAAAACCTTCCAGATCATTATCACTTAGGGTTACTACCTGTCCCACTTTGCGAGGGACAGTCCCTCTTTGGGCAGTTGTGTCCTGCAAAAAAACTGAAAAAATGGCAAATGTCCTGAGATTTTAGGACAAAATGTTTCCTATATTTTATGTAATAGTTGCATAACACAGTTATTCTGTATGTAAAACACCTAAATGTGGTAAGAAACAGAGTAAGCAACTAAAATGCTACAAGAATAAGCTTTTATTTAGGAAAAAAGTGAAGTTCTGTTTTTTTGTACTGTCCGTGGGTATGTTTTGCCCTGCAAAATCTGACGTTTGTACCAAAAATGTCCCACTTTGGGAATTTGAAAAGGTGGCAACCCTATTATCACTTTCTTCCCTCCTAGCTGCCAGATTTCTACAGGAGTATCATCTCTTCATGCAGACTTTCCTGCAGATTGATTATTCGTCACCTTTTTATATCATCTTTTCCTGCCATAACTGTTAACTTTTGAGCCTCATCTGTCTCTAACCTTGGCATTCTTACATCTTCTATAAATATTTCCATTAGTGCTCTTTCTTGATTTCTGCACTTCAGTGCTTTGTACAAGTTTTCATAAAATTTCTGAAATATTTCTAATACCGCTACAGGATCTCATGTTGTTTTTCTTATTATAGGCTGCCTAAGTTTGGCAACAACCCATTCTGTTGTGTAAGTTATTATGCTGAATATTTGTTGTGCTCTGTAGTTATTATCAGAAAACAGTTTTTTTAACAGCAGTCTTTCTAAACTCAGGTGTATTATCCAGGTACTCCCTTATTTTCTCTTTAGCACTCTGCTGTTTTACTTTTTCCTGTTATGTGATATTCTTCTTAATTTCTGTTACTTCTTGACAGTATCTTTTTTCTTTTATTTCTACACTGTTTTTAAACTCCACTTTCATTTTATTACACTCACTAGCTATAACTTGTGAATAAATTACTATTTTCACTAATAACTATCAAATAATTTCCACTGTCTATTCCTTAAATCCCATTCTTTTTAACGGGTAAGTGGAGAAATGCCAGTGTCTCTCTTTTACTTTATTAGCCTGCATTTTTATCTTAGTTGTTTGAATAGTTATTGGATGTGTGTCTAAGCTTTCAAATAAAATGCACATGATCGTGGAAAATATAATTTCTGTCTAGTGTAGCCCAGTTATTCTACCTGGGGAATAATATGTAAATTCTCTGAGTTCCTACTACTGAATTCATGTCTTCCGTACCAAATATTTTTATAAATTTCTTCACAAATCTGTCCTCTTTTTATATTTTCCCTGCTAGGTCCCCCAGATACAGTCTCACTGTTGCAAATCAAATTTTACTCCCAACCTATAAGAAATTTTCCCTGCTGAAAGCTAATTATTTCTCACAAAATTTTCTTAAGCTCTGTAATAGCAATTTTAGGTGGAATCTAAATGCATGCCAGTATAATCTTCCTCCTTTGCAAGTAGCCCTGTACCACAACAAATCCACCATTTTTATCTTTTTTCCCTCATCTATCACCATTTGACTCCTCTAACAATTAGTATAGTACCCCCCCTTTTCCTTTATCCTTGATACCCTTCAGATTGCCCCTCTTGAAATCCTTTTTTTTATCAAATTCACATGCTCATTTCTTTCCAAGTGCATCTCCTGTAGCATTACTATTTGCACTCTGGATTTCTTAATATAATTTAATACTCTTTCCTTTTTCTCTGTACCTATGAGACCATTCAAATTCCAAAATAATATGGATAGAGTAGCCATTATGATAATAAGTTATTATTCCCATCTATTGTATATGACAGCTTTTTTTAAATGTCTTTTGTGTTACATGCTTCCACTGATATTTGGCAGTTTGGTCTTTTATACAGTTGCTTGTTGTCATCTCCATTTTGTCCTGTGTCACATTTTACAAGACATTTTGTTTTAGTGAAAACCCTCAAAGAACCAAACACCCCCCAGAACACCCCCATAATCTATTAACTTAAACCAAACACACATAACTACGCATATCTTCAAATAAGAAGTTTAACCCAACAACAGCAATTGTTACAAATTGGCAGCTACACACACAGGCATTACCTACACTAAAATTAAGATTATCTATGCTAAGATCCATGTTTCAGTCTTTGTCCCTACTTACACTAATTGCCATCTGTTCATGTCTTATCTTTATTCCCCTCCCAGATGTGATGTGAAAAAAGAATTACCTTTTAACTTTAAAATGTACTGTGGCTTTTATTTCTTGCCCCTATAGTCAGCTTGTCTCCATGGAGATACAAGTACAAAATATATAGCTCCACTCAGCTGCAGACTTCTCAACTCACACTGAACATTTATTTGCTAAAGGAAAACTTTTCATTACATTCAGTGTTCTCTTATTTACTTGCTTATACAAGAAACTTATTAGATTAAGCCAAGAGCATTAATCCAGATATTCACCTATGCAAAAGTAAGAGAAAACACATCAACTATATGTATTTAATCTGTTCACTATTACACCCCATCCCCATCTCAGCAACCCAAGATTACAGCATATTAAGTTAAACATGTTTTTTCCCAGCCTTTCTTCTGTTTCCATATTGCAATGCCTACATTTCTTAAAACTAAAAAAGAAGAAAAAAGGAACTTGTTTACTTTGGTATCTCTATCACATACAACAATAACTGAAAATGCTTTACTATATAAATACAGTTGTATCATGAAATGTTTTATACAAATACTGTTAAGAACAAAAATTGTTTTACTTACAGTTAACATTTTTTCCCTTTCCTTTCAATGTCCTTCCAAACATTAATGACATGAAGTGGGATATATGTGTTTCAGTCTTCTACAAGTTTAACAAAGTCAACAAAAGTCTAGTCTTTCCAGTTTTTCTTGTAAAGCCATATTTCACCAATGTGATTGTTGCTGTATAATTTCACACGTTACTCATTTCAGTGTTGCTGGTGGTCTTCCTGTTCATCTCCATCTCCCAACCCCAGACTCTCTTCAAGTGCAGGGTACTCCCAATTCTTCTAGTCAACTCCTATGCTTTATTCTGTCTCTCAAGAATTTTGCTTCAGAACATTGGAAAAGGTTTCACTGCAAAGTCTCTCTGTGAGCCTTACCATCAGAAGAAAGAGAAGCAAAGCAGCCTTCTGTTTGATGGCTCATTTTTTGTTGGACAAACTTTTATATTTCCTCCTTAGCTTGCTTTTCATCAAAAAATTACTTTGATCCTTCAGAAAAAATATTCTGAAGATAGCTGGATACAACATCTTGAATCTTGCACCTACTTCTCGACATTGCCTGATTGCTGGGATAAATTTGCTTCTCTTCTGCCTGCTGTACAGTAAATAATCATTTTCCCCAGACACTTTTCTGTCTCTAATTTTAAAACTTTCCCCTTTTGCCATTGTTTTGGCAAGATCAACTCTTTCTGATTACATGATTGCATCTTTACAAATACAGGTACTGGCTGCTCTCTCATGGCCAGGTTTGGAGCATAATCACAATGTGCTCTTTCAGTTAACAAACCCTGCTGTGGAATACCAGTCCAGTTGCTTATTTGTGCTTTCATAAAAGTAATAGTCTGTTCCTTCCAGTTTCTCTGGTATAGCAGAAAATCTCAGGTTTTCCCTGCTGTCCTCCAACTCTACCAGTTTTTGAAACAGCTGTTCATGAGCAGTCTCATATTTAGCCAGCCTTTTCTTCATTTCAACCTGTGATTTTTGCTATTTTATCAGTTCACCTGAATAGCTGTTTAAAGCTTCTTCCATTTTTCCAGAATTTTATTTGAGTTTATATAGTCCTTTATTTGTTTCTTTATTTTAATCCACTCTGACCACATTTTATTTATTTTCCTCTAGATTACTGGAAGCCATGTCTTGCACCAAAGCTGGAGCTTGAACTGCTTTTTTTCTGAACAGCTCCAAGATTCTTCCCAGTCAGTGTTTTCTCTTTAACATTTGTAGTTGATTTTCTTTTGTGCTCTCAGAGTTTCTTCTTTGCTAGCATCCAGGCAGTGTACTTTCTAGCATGTAACTGAATTTAGTAAAACTTGCAGAGTTGCTAGCCCTTATCTCTCATTTTCTTTTTTCACTCTGGGAGACTTGAAATTAAACTGTTGATCACTATGCAGCCATCTTGGAAGTTCCTCAACTTCGGGGATTTCTTAAGGGTTTTGTGTGTCTACATCACATTATCAGTTCTCTGCCTTACCTTTTGGACTATCCACTGTACCTAGAGTGTTCACAAAGTATCTAGCTCTCTAGTTATGGTTCATTGCAGGCTACAGGGTATCCACATTTTCCATATTTAGATGACTTGCTAATCTTTACAGAGTATTTTTAAAGTGTCTGGAATCTCTGTCTTAGTGAGGGAGCTCTTACACAAGCTGGGATTTCAAGAAAAGATAAAAAATTATTTTCTTGACTCCTTCACACAGGATTGTGTTCTTGGGATTTCAACTACAGACCTCTGTTTGAAGAGATTTTCTTCCACAGGAAAAAAATAGATCTATGTCTATCTTTATTTCTAAGATTCTTTCACTCACACTTTAGTCACTGTGAGGGAGTATCTCAGGAGTTTTGGTATCATGGCATCTATGATTCTCATGATACTGCTGGCAAGACTTCACATGAGACCGATACAGTGGTAGCTGAGATCTCTTTGGTCCCAGCACCAACACCCCTTTTCTTTTCAAATCCTCTTCTTCACCTCTGGTCCAAAGCAGTCAGTCACCACAGACACCTTGGACTTTGCTTGAGTAGTAGTTTCAGGATAGATAAAAGTGGAGGGGACATGAGACACCAAGAACAGATACAAGCACATAAGTATCAAAGAGATGCTTGCCCTGATCAACGCACTCAACTCTCTGAACCATCTTTGATCCCCTGGACCTCTTCAAGTGGTTACAGATGATACCAGTCATGTGGTACATCAACAAATTTGGGGGGGGGGTTATATCCCCTTTGCAGACTGGCCATGTTAGCCTGGGATATAGTTTCAAAGCACAGTCTCAGTCTACAGGCATCCTACTTTCTGTCAGAGTATGATATTGTGGCAGACAAGCTGAGCAGGGCCAGGACAGACCCTTATGAGTGGGAACTATTTTGGGGGTTTTCCAAGATTTGATCCATCTGTGAGGAGTTCCTCAAGCAGACCTCTTTGCCTTCTCTCTAAACAATCACCTGGCAAAATTCTGTTCCAGGACTCCATGCAGGAAATCCTGGAAGACAGATGCCTTTTCTTTTCCTTGGACAGGAATGTTCCTGTATGTTTTTCCACCCTTTCCACTAGTATCTAGGGTACTCATGAAAATTCAGAAGGAATCCCAGAAGGTCATTGTGGTGACTCCCTTCTGGCCCATTTTTGCTTTCTTTTGGAAAAGGCCAGGGGCAATTACCGCAAGCTTCCTCACAAACTGGATCTTCTCACACAAGAACAGGGTGTTTGATACACCCCAGTGTCATTCAGCTTCAGTTGACTGCCTAGATGATAGGGGGTCTTAATTCCTTTTAGGCACCTATTCACTGAGGATGTGCAGCAGGTACTAATGGAGGAAAGAAAGGTAAGAGGAAAGGACAATCATTGTCAAAATAGATTTTTTCCAAATGGTTGTCTAAGGGTATTACCTTTTGTTATACTCACAATGACAAATTTTTCCAGGCAGGGTCAAGGTCCTTGGGTTCATCTATGGCTTTTTGGAAAGTGTTAGATTCTAGAAGTATTCTATAAGATGCTTCTCGGTCCTCTGTACATACTTTTACAAAACAATATAAGCTTGATTCCTTCTCTAGGTCCAGATCAAGCTTTGCTAGGACCATTCCTCATGGGCACCTGGACGCTTCTCCTTTCACTTCCCAAATGTAAACTATGGTAATCTACCCCTACAGCCAAGGCTACTGCAGCAGTGATCAGCATGATGAACGTAGTATAGTTGTGCCAAGAAAACTTACCGTAATGGTAGAAGTTCAGATAATCACTGCTGCAGGAGACACTCCCTCCCTCCAGCACCCTTTTTTTGCTTTGTTTTTCATACCAAGTTGTGAGCATTTATTTTTTTGTTGTTCCCAATATTGTCCTTTCAGGGTTCAGCCTCTTTCTGTTTGTTGGCAGTAAAGCTCTGAAAGATTTAGCACCCAAACTTGTCTTTCAGTCAGCTTGGCTTGAACTGCCTGACTGTGTGTGTGTGTGTGTGTGTGTGTGTGTGTGTGTGTGTGTGTGTGTGTGTGTGTGTGTGTGTGTGTGTGTGTGTGTGTGTGTGTGTGTGTGGAAGGTGCCACGAAGCTTTGGAAGATGGCCAAGTGTTATATCCTTTGCAGTTTATAACAAACCTAGCTAAGACTACTGCAGCAGATGTCATTCAATCATCTACAGTTATGGTAAGTTTACATACACAACTGTACTTTCTGTAGTAACATACACAGCTGTACTTTCTGTAATATATGCTGTGTTTAGGACACTTTTGATGCTGTTTCCAGGATGACTGCCACTGATCCTGTTTTGAAAAGATTTTGTTTACAGTTTCAAAACTGCTGTTCTAGATAAAGAAGTGTGCTTGGTCCTTCCTCTGCAGAAGTCCTTAATGGTTTTGATGAAAGGGATGGATTACCCAAATTTTTCAACCTTCCTTTCAAAAATATAACAAAAATATTTGTTTTCCAGTCCGGGTTTATATTCAGAAAGCTGTACAAGTGTACATGACAAGGTTCAGGCAAACAAAATTTCAAAATGTAATGGCAGAGAAATTCAAAGAAAAAGGAGGATCCTCCTAGAAATGGGGTTTAAAGGATCCAGACTTTTGGTAAACATTAAGACTTGACAGTATGACCTGTATGGATTTCTCTCCTCTCCAACTTGGCAATCCCATAAATCTGTTTCAGTGTTTAGGTCTTCACTCTCCTTTGTGGCACCAGATAAATTCAGACAGTTGGGTTTTGAGAATCATTCTAATAGGTTACAGCTGGCAGTGGGACTCCATTCCTCATTTTCAATGGATTCATCCACATCCTCCAAGTTAAACTGATCTCCTTGCTCCAGTTTTGCATCAAATACTGTTCAGGGTGTAATTAGAACTAGTTACCCCAGTTCAAACAGGGAACTGATTCTGTTTAAGAATTTTTCTGATGCCAAAGAAAGAAGGAACCTAGAGACCTATCCTAGACCTTTCTTTGTAAACCTTCACATCATAATATCCCTCATTCTTCCTTCCAGTTTTCTGGAACATTGGATTTAAAAGGTGTTTACCATCATATTCCAATCAACAACACTTTTAGGGACGTTTTGTGTTTCTCTTTGTCTTGTTTTCATTTTCAGTTTGCTGTTTTGCTCTTTAGGTTATGTACAGCCCCAAGAATATTTAGCAAAAGTTTGGATCCTGTAATAAGCTATTGCAGGTTGCAGGGCATTCACATTTCTGTTATCATGACAATTTCCTGATTACTTCTTGGGTGGCGTAAGCTATGGTACCTTGCTGGCTAGGCTTGCACAGGCCCTTGGGCCAATAACCTAGTACCTACCTATGAACCTATTCCTCCATAGCTTGTCAAGAATCTCTGGTTTGGATAGTAAAACTATTTCTCAGCCTGGGTTTTCAAGTGAACAAAGAAAAATCTTTTTGTTCCTTCTCAAAAGATGGTGTTTCTATGGTATCTTCTAGATACAGCACTTATGAGTGAATTTCTTCGTCAAGACAAAGTGGAGTTACAGGAAACAACTTCTAATATTTTCAAGCCAGACTCTTGTATCTGCCAGAGAATACTTAAGATTTTTAAGTTTGATGGACTTGATTATTTTCATGATTCACCTGGCCAGACTTCACAAGAGAAAGATTCAGTGGTTTGTCAAGTCAGTCAGGACTAAACACCAGCTTCTTCTTCTTCTTTCGGCTTTTCCCAGTTAGGGGTCGCCACAGCGGATCACCTGTCCGCTCATGATTGGCAGTGGAGTTTTACAGTGTCGAGTTGCCAGCCCGGTGCCCAACCTTCCACAGAAGGCACACACATGCACACACTCACACCTAGGGCCAATTTAGAGTGTCCAATCCACCTACAGCTAAACACCAGCATCCTTTATCATTTCAAATTCCAGTACTGAGGTTGTAAAAAGGAAGTTAAAATGGTGCATGAATCTCAACCCAGGTCTTCCCTTCTCCCTGCCAGCCCCAATCAGTCTATAACAACAGATGCTTCAGACTTTGCTTGTGAAACTGCCCAAGGGAGTGAAAGTGCAAGATCTTTGGGATAAACAAGACAACTTATTACGTATAAATGTCAGGGAAATGGTGGCTGTAGTAATGCTGTCAAATCTCTGAACCATCTTTGGACTCCGGGCCCTCTGTTAGTAATCACAGGCAGTACCATAATGATGTGGTACATAAACAAAGAGGAACCAGATCCTACCCCTTTGTAGATTAGCTATAGTAGCCTGGGATCTGGCAACTCAGTTTAATTTGTCCTAACAGTCTACATACATTCCATCAGAGCAAAATATTGTCACAGACAAGTTGAGCAGGACCCAGACAGACCATCATGAATGGAAGTTACATCCCGGGGTCTACCAGGAATTGATCTCTCTGTGGAAAACTCCTCATTTAGATCTGTTTGCCTCCAGTCAAAACAGTTAAAGAAAACCTATTTGAGGACTCCTTGTAGGCTAGGCTGGAAGGCAGATGACTTTTCGTTCGCATGGATGGCAATGTTCCTTTATGCCTTTCCACTTTTCCTTTCATAACCGGAGTTCTTCTGATGGTAGAGAAGGATTCTCCAAAGATAATTGTGGTGACTCCCTTTTTGCCCATGCAAAAGAGGTCTTTTGAAAATGGCCAAGGGCAATTACCAGGAGCTTTATCACAAAAACAGACATACATACATACTCACATAGGATGGGGGGGTGATGCATCCCAGCCTTCAGCATCAGTTAATTGCTTGGATGGTAGAATTTTAATGCCTTTTAGGCACCTTGTTTTCTGAGAATGTACAGTGGGTATTAAAGGAGACAAAGAAACCTGCTGTTAAGAATATATATGGGTAAGTGGAAAAAAGGTTTTCTAGTTGATGCCAGTCCAAGAACCAGGATCTTTTTAAGGCTTAGCCTCGTGATTCTTCAGTATTTTTGTGAATTATTATCTTTTAGTTTGTCTTTTTCTTTTATCAAGATTCATCTCTTGACCATTTCTACTCGTCTGCCCCCAGATCCTCCCTTTATACCCTACCTCTTCTGAAGCAGTTTCTGAAAGGAATTTTACTTACCTGCCTACCTAGTGGACAGGTGTTTTTTCCTGGGATCATTGCTGTGTTTTATAAAAATTTACACTGTTTCCTTTTGAACCTGCCCTTAAGGCTGATTTGAAGTCCTTATTTGGAAAACAGTGCTACTAACTGCTTGACTTCTGCACAAGGAGTATCCAAGTTACAAGCGGTTATAGTGAGTCATGCCTATCTTTCTCTTTGTGAGAAAGACAGGGTAACTTTAAGAACAAATCCTTCCTTGGTGCCTAAGTTTGTTGCATAGTTTACACTAAGCCAGGCTATTCATCTTCTCATTTTCTTTCCAGAGGAAAAATAATTAGCCACACTCTGGATGTCCACAGGCAATCCAGATACTAGATTTACAGAGCAAAATTGTTCAGGACTTCTGATCAGCTGTTTGTCTCTTATGAAGCTAGGAAGAAAACACAACTAGTCTTTAAACAGACAGTTTTTTAATGGTTGTCTTGTGCTATTACGTTTTGTTATTCTCACCATAACAAGTCACTTCCAGGCAAAGTCAGGGCACATGCTACTAGAACCCTGAGTACTTATGTGGCTTTTTGGAAAGTGGTGGACTCTAGACATGTAGTAGAAGCAGGAGCTTGGTCTTCTGTGCACATCTTTACCAAGCCCAGCAAACTAAATTCCTTCTCTAGGTCTAGAGTGGCTTTGCTAAGACTATTCTCTAAGGAATCCTGGACTCTGATGCAGCTTTCTTCTCCTTTATTCAGTAGGCTGTGGTATTCGTCCCATGTAGCTTAAAGGACAGTAACAGGATCGTGTTATTGTATGCTCAACGTATCTATCCTTTTTCCCCCTATTTACTGTCCCTACTAGGAATAAACAAAAATACAGCATTTAAAATATTTTAAATTGAATGCTTCTCTCCATTAAAAAAGTACCTTACTGTACTGTGCTGGTTTCACTTTCAAAAAACTTTTATCCCACCCTGGAAAAGATTGCTGCAGTCTCCAATTCATTGATGTTATCAAGGCCAATGAGTACATGCAGATGTTCATCATGTTACACTGCTGCAGTCATTACACTTATCCTGCCATTAGGCGGTCCCACAGTCGGCCCGAATTCCAAAGTCTTGGTCCGGCGTCTGTTGCTGTCACTTGTTCCCTGACGTCAGTGCGCCAGGGGTGTATAAGATGCATCCGACGCCATTTTCTTCCGTCTTTCTTGCCGCGCGGTGCCCAAAGCAGAAGCAGTTAGCAAGTACCGGTCGGCCAACTCCTGAGATTTTCGAAGTTGAATTTCAGATCCGAAGTCTTCAATAAAGCTAAGAACCCTGTTGGGGAAACTTTTTTCTTGCCTCAGACCGATGTCAGAAAAAGTTAATTGTATTTCTTGTGGGAAGCAAATACCTCATAAGGACTTCCACTCTTACTGTATTCCATGCCTAGGCCCTGATCACGACGTCACTAGTTGTCGATTTTGTGCTAGATTTAACAAACGCACTATAAAAAGACGTTTTGATTTTGCTTTGCACTACTTTGGCCGAAGGTTCAATTATACGATGCCGTTGGATCAGCCGACGACCTCAATACCGAAAAAACACAAAGACAAGGATAAAGAGAGACATCCGAGATCCAAAACCGACGACGAAAGCTCTTCTAGGCCAGTCACGGTTCTCAGTGAGGCGCTTTCGCAGCCCCTGACACCCACTACCTCAGAGCCACAGGCCGCTGCTGACTCCCACGTGGAGACATCTAGGCCTCTGGAAACTCAAGGTATTGGGCCTACGGAAACTAATCCCTCAGATGGGTCCGGAGCCGCTGAGCAGGCATCTGCTTCTGAGGGTGTTTTCAGACCTTCACAACTTACCATTAAAACAACAGCCAAGACAACGGCACTATTAAAGACAAAGAAACAAGTACAGCATTCTCCTGGACAGTCCTCCATGCCTAAGAAACAGATGCTTAAAATGGCCGAAGACCTCATTACTCGAATCGGGGGTTCCCATCCCCCTCCTGAGAAAAGGCCTAGGCAGGATACAGACTATGACTCCTCTGATCAGGTTTCCATTTCCTCTGATTCCTCTTCAGACCAGGGATACTCTCTACCCCCCCTATGAGGACTCTGATGCTGAAGAATCTATCCCTTCAGCCTCTCCTCCTGTGGATTATTCTTTTGGGGAAACTTTACATACCATGAGGGAGCATTTCCATTGGGAAAGCCAGGATTACTCAGAATCCAAGAAAAGGCTCAGGGATTTCCTCTTATTGCCTCAACACAGGCCCCTGGCTATTCCACCTGTGCTAGATATTGTGGATGATGTGTTCTCTGAATCCAGTTTATCTCCTGACTCTTTGCCCACTGCTTCAGCCAAGCCAGATACGTATTATAGAGTCCCCGACTCTCACAAGTTTCTTTACAAAAACCCTTCTGCTGATCCAGAAACTATTTCCCAGTGTCCAAAAGGGGTTAAGGCTTCCATTGCAAAAAATCCAGTACCCTCTGACAGAGATTCCAGAGCTTTTGCTAGATGGGGGAAGAAAGTATACACTTCTGCAACTTTAGCAGTAAGAGCTTTAAATTGCCAGTTTCACATGCTTAAGTACCAACAATATTTAATGGCTCAGTTAAAACAGAAAATGCTTGCAAGCACAGAAGCTCCTGATTGTAAAGAAATGCAGGATTTATTGCATGCAGTTGAACAGGTGGGAAAACATACTCTGCAGTGTGGCTTTGATTCTTTAGAGGCCTCTTGTAGAGCCGCAGTTACAGGTTCTGTGATTCGAAGACATGCTTGGTTAAAAGAACAAAGTTTACCTAATCATGTTAAGGCAAAATTATTGGATGCTCCTTTACAGCGTGATACTTTGTTTGGTGTTAAGGCAGAAGAGGCGTTAAAGAAAATGGAGGATAAAGCTAAATCTATGCAAACAGTCAAGGATTTCTTACAGGTACAGCCACTTCGGTTTAGCAGAAATTGGCCAACAAAGAATTGGTCCTTTCCAGTGTCAGAGAGGCCACAGAGAGGCAGATACAGACGCCCAAGAGGCAGATCACAACCCCAAGGCTCAAACAGACAATGACAGTGGGGCACCTCAACCCCAAAAGGTGGTGAGGACAAGTCTCAACCCTACAGGAAACGGTCACAATGACTTTCCCCTTTGTAAGCCAAGCACGTCCCTTTTGGAAGCCCCCTTGGGGGGAAAACTAGCACGTTTTACTCAAAACTGGCAAGCAATTACCCAAGACAAATGGGTCCTGAATGTTGTGTCTCAAGGTTACAGATTCCACTTTCATACTTTACCAAGGCTAAAAGGAATGCCAGACCTGCCACAAAATCAATGGGCAGAGGCACAAAAAGAAATTTCAGCCCTCATGGATATGAGAGTTATTCAAAAAGTACCACAACAGGAACAAGGCCAAGGATTTTACTCAAGACTCTTCCTGGTCCCCAGAAAGGACAAGGCCTGGAGGCCCATACTAGACCTTTCAATTCTGAATACTTACCTGGATATTCCGAAATTCAAAATGTTGACATTACAGCAACTTCTACCCATATTGGGCAAGAAGGCTTGGCTTGTTACTCTGGACCTCAAAGAGGCATACCTGCATGTCCCTATCAGACAAAATTGCAGAAGATACTTCAGATTCAAAGCTGGTACAATGCACTAACAATTCTCTGCACTGCCCTTTGCCTTATCTACTGCACCCAGGGTCTTCACAAAGTGCCTGGCACCAGTAATTGCATTTTGCAGACAAAAAGGGATTCAAATATATCCATATCTGGACGACTGCCTCATTCAAGCAGAGACAAAGGATATTCTTCTACAGCATCTAGTGTTTGTAAAAAGGTTGCTAATTTCTCTAGGGTACACAGTAAACGAAAAGAAGTCAAAACTAGTGCCCTCGCAACAGATTATATTCCTGGGTGCCAGCTTAAATACAACGGCCCAGATGGCTTGCCTCAAGCCAGACAAACAAGTTCAACTAACTCAATATTTTCAATTGCTGGCAAGAAAGTCCCATCTCCCTGCAAGAAAAATTCTGCAGACCCTGGGATTCATAGCATCTTGCATACTACTAATACCATATGCCAGACTGCATATGAGGAAATTACAATGGTACCTGAAAAGTGTTTGGACTCAACACTCTCACAGTTTAGAAGCAGTAATACCAATGATTCCCTGCCTACAACAGGAGTTTCGATGGTGGGCACAGGCATGTCACCCAAACAAGGGTCAGCCTTTTACCCAACCCACAGCCAGGCAAACTAACAACAGATGCTTCGGATTACGCCTGGGGAGCACACATGGCAGGAAAATGCATTCAGGGCAAGTGGACCACAGACCAGATGCATCTTCACATCAGTCAAAAAGAGATGGCTGTTCAAAATGCCCTAACAGCTTTCAAGGACCTTCTACATCCAGGACAATTACTACTAAAGACAGACAACACCACAGTAATGTGGTACATAAACAAGCAAGGGGGCACTCATTCTTATCCCCTATGCAGGCAAGCCATGACCTTGTGGAACACAGCTCTAACTTATCAAGCTCACCTGCAAGCACAATTCCTGCCAGGAAAGAAAAATACTCTGGCAGACGACCTAAGCAGAAATATCATGGACCCTCACGAATGGAAATTGAATCCACAAATCTTCAGCATGGTAACGCAAAAGTGGGGATGCCCAGACATAGATCTTTTTGCCTCCCCACTGAATTGCCAGCTACAAAAATTCTGCACAAGGACTTATCACAAACAAGCATGGAAAGTGGATGCTCTTCTGTTCAGCTGGAAAAACCTAAAAGTTTATGCCTTCCCGCCACTTCCTCTCCTTTCAAAGGTACTCCTAAAAGCCAGACAAGAAAAAACAGAGATGATCCTGATTGCTCCAGACTGGCCACGCCAGCACTGGTACCCTATCTTAAGGAACCTGGCTCAAAGCCCACCATGGATTTTGCCTCAAATTCCACACCTTCTGACTCAACAAAACAATCAGATCCTGCACTGTCAGCTCAAAACCCTAAACCTGGCTGCATGGCAGATACATTAGTCAAACAGACAACACCTCTCTCTAAAGCTGTTATGGATGTCATTTTGGAGGCCAGGAGGCCTAGCACCAGGAAAGCTTACTCAGAAAAATGGAAGAGATTCTGCGCCTGGAACCAGGCTCAAAGCCTTGACCCTCTTGTTCCAAACATTCCTCAGATTTTACAATACTTAACTGAGATGCTGGACAGAGGCCTATCCTTCTCATCAATTAAGATCCACGCCTCTGCCATTTCAGCACATTATAACACGGACCCTCCTTTATTCTCTCATCCCTTGCTAAAGCAGTACCTCAGAGGGGCTAAAAACATAAGACCTCCCCGGAGACCACCAACACCAACTTGGGACCTCAATTTCGTTTTGGAAAAAATGACCCTACCACCTTTTGAGCCAGCCAATACAGCCGATCTAAAATTTTTATCATGGAAAACAGCTCTGCTCCTGGCAGTAACTTCACCACGAAGAGTCTCAGAGCTACAGGCATTAATGGCAGTGGAACCTTTTATAATTTTTCATCAGGACAGTGTATCTTTAAGGACAAACCCTACCTTTATGCCAAAGGTGGTATCTAGTGTGGCTCTTAACCAAACCATCCATTTGCCAACTTTTTATCCAAACCCCCAGAATAAAGGGGAGAAACTTCTGCATTCTTTGGACATACACAGGCAGTTACGCTTCTACTTGGACAAAACAAAGGCTTTCAGGAAAACTGAGCAACTGTTTGTAGCATATGCTGCAGGATCACAGGCAAGGCTATCTCAAAGCAGACTATATCCAAATGGATAGGACACTGTATTCGATACTGCTACACACAGCATGGAAAATCAGTCCCAAATAACATTAGGCCACATTCCACCAGGGCAACAGCCACTTCAACAGCCTTTCTCAGAGGAGTACCTACCAAGGAAGTTTTGGAGGTTGCAACTTGGAGTTCAGTGCACACCTTTACCAAGGATTACCACCTGCCTCTTTACTCTAAATCCAGAGCAGGATTTGCCACTGCAGTTCTGCAGGGCCTCATAGCCAATCCTAACTCTTTATAGACCAGCCACCTAACCTCAGCTTTGGGATTCTACCCAAGTGTAATGACTGCAGCAGTGTAACACGATGAACATGGTACAGTTTTGTACCTACCATAAATGTAGATGTTCGAGTGTTCACACTGCTGCAGTCCAGGTTACCCGCCCTCCATCTCCTCTTAACTAGCTAGACTTAGCTATACCTTTCTATCCTATACAACCCTTGGGGTGTATTTGCTGGTAACTGAAGGTATTGTTTTTATTGTATATTTTTGATTAGCAATATGTATTGCGTACCTATTTGGGGCCACCTGACATCTGGGGCAAGAAAAACTGAAGAAAATGGCGTCTGATGCATCTGGCGCACTGACGTCGGGGAAGAAGCGACAGCAACCGACGCCGGACCAAGACTTTGGAATTCGGGCCGACTGCGGGACCGCCTGACGGCAGGATAACCCAAGTGTAATGACTGCAGCAGTGTGAACACTCGAACATCTACATTTATGGTAGGTACAAAACTGTACTTTTTCTGGCCAGTTCCTTCCCCAAACTGACATCACCATGACCGTCCTAAAAACCCACCCATGCTGTGATGTCACAGCTCCCTGGTCCTTCTACCCATACAGAAAGTAAAGGCTAGAACAAGGAAACAGTACATGAGTCAAATCTCCTGCTGTGAGCTGTCAATCACAGCATGCAACAGCTCAAATTACCCTTAGCACTTTGACAGCTAGAAAAGTTAGGTGTGAAGGGGGATGGGAGATGAGTCAAAGTAGTACAATTCAGGCTTCAGAAAAGACTGCAATTTAGCCATTCTGAAAAGAAGCAGCAGTAAAAAGCACTTTGAAAGTCTGTTCTGTGGCATTTGCACTGTTTGTGTTGTAAGTAGTCACTGAACGGCATGAAATGTTACTTAAAACTGACTGAAAGACAGCAGTGTATGGATATAAAATCAGTGCAGTGACGGGAGCTTTAGGAAGAAAGAGGCCTGTGTGCTGTAATTTTTTACAGGCATGCACTGCATTGTGGGACACCTAGAGGCAGACTACAATCAGAATTACTTCAAGGTGCCAACCCCATGTGGTCAGACTCAGAAATTATGTATAAAAATATTTAAAAACTTGTAAATAGTCCCAGAGTGGTGTTAAAATGTTAGAAACATCAAACCATAATGAAATAAGCATGTTTTTTTAAGTCTGTGGGTATGGTTCTCCTTTAAGGCTGTGACTGCTAGTGATGAATATATATAGTTCTGCGAGTAAACTTACTGTAATAGTAAATGTTCGAATAAATAACTGCTTTTTCTCTTTACTTAAAGTTGCAACAAGCAGATGGCCAACTATCAAGAAAAACATTGGGTCATGAGCCATGCATTTTATTTATTTCATTTGATTACTGAGAAAGTCCATTTGGGAAATAAAATCCCTTTCAGCAGAGGCCCGAGGAGAAAAGCTCTAGCTTGCATAAAATATTAGAAATACACAATCAAAAGATACAGACGTTGAGAAGCACAGTATAATCAATGTTTACATACATACATTGTACAGGGTTGTATTCATATTGCATTATACAGTACACATAATGTCATTTTCATTACATTATACCTTTAGCAGTGATGGATATCTCTATGTAAATTTCACTTTTTGATTCACAAAAACAGTACAATATAATCAACATTTGTGTACAATATACAGTATAACTGTGCAGACACACTATCTCTAGCAGTATATGCCAATTCATTACAAACTTACCTCTCTGTGAGCATCGGTGTATCACCCTAGAAACAGCCAAATGGCTCCCCATTTAACACAGATTTTACTTCCTTTTAGCATCCCAACTCTACAAACTACTCCAGCTCCATACATGTACTCTCATTGCAGCTAGACTTCATGGAAAAAAAACACTTCATACAACCTGAGACACTATTCACAGACCTCAGCAACTCTCATTACCCCCAAAATCAAACTGCATAGAACTGCACATGCTTTCTTCTCTCAGTCATCCACCCATTGGCAAGCTCTCAGCAATGGACTATAGGAAATCAATACTTATTCCAAATTCAGAATGCAACTAAGACAGCACTTCTTCATCCAAGCCAAATGCCCCTGCTTTATTACAGGGCATATCACCTAACCTAACCTATCTTTTCAAGTCTCTTCTCCTCTCTCAAGGTTTACTGAAGATTCACCCATTTTAAAAATTAATGTATATAGTAGACATTCTACTCTGCTTGATTGTACATTGCACTGTATTGGTTTACTAGAATGTATATACATAGTTTTTTCTATGTAATTTGTCTGAACGTCTGTGTTATTACTTACCTTTCTGTATTTTTTGTTTGAAAAAATGTTTTGTATTTCAGCTGGACTGAGCCTGAAATTGGTCAATATTAGTCAGTGCTCTACTCTGTAAACTAATATAAATAAATTCACCAAAGCAGCCGTGTGAAGAAATATTGTATATTAATACAGCAAGAGATGTTGGTAATTGTACTAATACTTTTGTGCCATCAAGAATTACTTTACTATTGTTTTGATTTCACCTTGAGAGGAGGAAAGAGTAGAAAACACATTGTAGTTCGTAGGACAAAAATCAGAAGGAAGTACAAGAGATGTTACCTGTACTAAGGAGGTATAAAATTTGGTTTATCCTGGGGAAGTGCAGGAGCACACTCAGTAATCTGGTAGGTGCTTTTATGTTTTTTAGTTGAGTTTTAAAATATTTTAGATTGTCAATTTGTCTGGGGGGGGGGGCGTGGCTGGAGTTCTATTTTCTTTGGAGATGTAGCTGGAATATAGCAAGTCTCCTTCTGACTGGTTAATTATTTAATAAATTGCCACACAAAAAAGCTCTAAAATGTGCAGCTGGAATGACGTACCTGCTCTTAATGTAGGTACTCACCTTATCATCTGTTTGTGCTGGCTTAACAGTCTTAGTGAACTTATACCTCGAAAACATTTAAATGTCTTGAGCATGCTTATCAATTTGTTTTCATGTTTCACTCATAGAGCATCATAGTCCTAATGCCCAGAGAAACAGAATGGTATACTTTCTCAAATCTGTCCTAGTCAGAATACTAATCTCTCTCTATTATTTGGGGATGTGGCAAAAAGTACAGTCATGCAAGTAAACTTACCGGAACAGTCGATGTTCGAACAGATTGCTGCTGCTGGATACTTAAGCTATATTGGCTGTACTGCTAATGATGAGACCCAGATGGTCAGCTTTCCAATGTTTTAGGGCTCCTTCCATGCTCCATAGCCACTGATCTACACAAAGGTTGCAGAGAAAAACAGGGGCTAGACTTCAACGCTCTCTTCACTCAGAAGATAGTGAGGTTAGAGCTCTGACATATAGGAACATGTGGAGGAAGGGAATCATCTCCTGCAAATGTGATAATCCAAAGTGTGTAACCTTGGACTTAATTGGGCAAATCTGTCTACAGTGACATCCCCATAGGTCTGTCATGAGTTCAGTAACCTTAGAGATATTAGTAGTGGTATACAGTCTAGACTAGAGGATGTAATTAGAAGTAAGAGATGTAGAGAATTATGATTGGGTCTTTGATCATAACCAGATTGATGTGTTTAAGAGATGAATGTCAAGAAATTAATCTCAAGAGATGCATCTTGTTGTCTGTGTTTAGAATATACATGTGAGTTATGATTAGAGAGGCAAGATCATAATTCTTTGTGATTGACAGAGTTGTATCAGATCTATATACTACCAGTTACAGAACAAATTACAGGAGTGTGAAGTGTTTTCCAGCTTTGAAAGCCTTACAATAATTATGACTGCCACACAAACAGTGGGCAGAGGCAAGGTGTCCCTCTGAGTAACAAATCACTTAAAAAGCTGTGTCATTTTGTTCTTCTACTCTTATTGTTTAAAATATGTGAGAGAAAAATGTCTAATGGTTTTTAAACCTCTTCTAGTTTCTTGCCACTGTTCTTTGGTGACTGTTGGATGCTGTTATGCCATCAGAAAGATGCTTAGCAAGCCTTTTTCCAGTTTCAGAGAATAATTCAGGTGCAGAGTGCAGTATATGTTAATTTCATCTGCATTCCTAAATATGATTCATATGGTTTTCATTTCAGCACCAGATTTCCATAAGTAATTAGTGCACTGTTCCGTTTTTATGGTCTGTTTTTCAGACCATGGAGTACTGGGAATAACATTATTTATCTGTGCTGTACTGTAATAATCAAATAATAGCGAGTCATTTCTAAACAGGAATGGTTGCCTTATTTACAATTGATGCTAGAACCTTTATAATGTTGCTGTAGTACTCTTCTAGGTTAGACGTTAACACATTTGCCCTGACTGATGATCCTTTCAGCCACATTTATTTGATTGTTAGAAACCTGCAATGTGGCCTTCATTGCTCAAGAAGGTGCTAATTAGTGTAGTTAAAATGTTGCTGTGGTAACATTGTCAACTACAGTAGTACGAAAAAAGGTCTGTATACCTGAAAGGTTGTAGAGGCAGGTAATAGCATGTTCCAGAGCATAACTATTTTGTCTCTTGTTAATGTAAATAAAAAAAAAACAAATCAGTATATTGGTTACTAAGATCATAGAAACTACTTGAGACGACCAAATAAAACTTGCAATAATACCCTATAAATAACAGAAAGATAAATACCTCACTGTCAGATTATGTCACTGAAGTGAATGCATTCCTTACACCCAAATTAACACCCTTTGCTGCAGTTAGACATGCCTGAGTAGTTTCATTAGTGAATGTGAGACAGGAGCTCCTTGGAAACAGCAACAAAGGGACTGACTAACTGTGCAGTTTTTTAGACACCATAACTTCTTTGAAATCAATCCTTATTTTTGTGGTGAAGGTTTGCTTACTGTTGGTTCTTTACTGCTTATTTGGGGTTTAACCTGTGCTGAAGAAATCAACCAGAATTCTGAATGGTTTATTTTCAGTGAACACTGGCAAGGCTATTTTTTTTTTAATTTTGGCAAGTTCCACTTTCTGATTGCTGATATGTCTATCAGGTTGATTTTCAGGTGAGATAACCCAGTTTCTCTGTAGTGGCAAGTAGTTTAGATTTAAGATAAAATGTGGGATTACTTGTTGTCCCACCCTTGTTGCCAAAAATACTTTGCTCAAGTCTAATTGGGGAGGCTTGGTGGTCAGCAGAGGCAAATAGTGTGGAAAAAAACATGATTTAAATGTGTCCCAATTTAGGACCCTCCCCTGAAATGTTATTAAAATGTGTTATATATCCCATTCTTATTTTAGTCAGTGAAATGCCCCTACCCACTCCTTTTGTTTCTGCTGTTAACCAGGGACTTTTAATTCAAAATGTGTTACTTTCTTATGAAATTGGCATAGATCTATTTGCATCTGTATGACTGCATCCACAGCCAAGAGTGGGAACATGACCACTATGGTAACTCATACCTCTCAACCTCTAAGCATTAAAAACATAGCACTGGCCTTTAATAATCAAGCAGAGAGTCAGAAAGAAGGACATTTTTGTGTTTTTCACAATAGAATGTGTTTGTGTAGTAGATTCTATATAGTTAGTATTAGGGAGCCTGTGTATGTATGTATTTAATGGGGCATGTATCTCTAAACAGGTCTGATTTTGAGGAACATCAGTAAATCCAGGAGGAGCAAGGCTAAATCTGAGGGCCAAAATCATAATGCTTAAATCATGGTAGTTGAGAAGTATGCTGAGGTTCAGCAAATATTAGGAGTACAGTATTGGATAAAGATGGAGGGAAGTCAGTCAGGCTAGGATCCAGTTGAGTCAGTCTCTGAAGAGGTGAGCTAAAGGAAGTATGATCACTTCGGCTTGACTGTCTGGTACTGCTGTTATTATTTTCTGATGGGTAGCTTATTTACCATTTATTCAAAACAGTGGTCAAACACTGCTGCTTTCACATATTCTTTACAGCTTAAATGGGTACATTTTGCTTTTCTGAAGAAGTTAGTGGATTATCACCGACGAAAGCGCTTAGTACATTCCGAATAAACAGTGTTTTTTTGTGTCCTCGCTGCTTCTTTCTTTGTGTTTTTGACATTTTGCTTTTCAGACAATAGTTTTGTAACACCTTTATTAAATTATCACTTAAGACATAGGCAAACATACATTAATATAAAAGAAAACCATATTAACATGTTTCCAGTTAACATACATTATACATCACATATTTATTTTATTTAGCATTTGTTTACTGGGATAGTCTGACTGGGATGGCTAGCAACTCCCCTTTCAGCAGGGGCCTGGGAAAAAAAGTTCCACAAAAAACTTACAATACAATACGTACATGGCATAAAATAAGACACACTACATTGAAATAAGCATGTCAAGACTCTTTATACATTATTTTGCTGTGCAGTGGATAAATTGTTAGAAATAAAAACAAACAAAAATATGCATGTAATATGTACAGACTGGCACAAAAGAAAGTAGGATGTGGGGGATTTGCAGTAAGCTCTGCAACGAAACATCCAAAACATTACATAGCATAGACATATGTGGAGGTTTTGCACTAAGCCTCACAAAAAATTACACTACATTACATATCATAAAATAAGACATATGGCACTGAAATAAGCATGTTAAAACTCTTACATTATTTTTCTGTACAGTAGATAAATTAGTAGAAAAAAAAATAGAAACTTATCATATGTACAAAGCATGTCATTATGCACAGACCAGCATGAGAGAAAAAGAAGTATGTAATGATTTAGCAGTATATGTGGAACATGACACATAACTTTACTTACTTTACTATAGTTTAGATTACAAATTCCGCGGTGGTGCAGTGGTAGCGTTGTTGCCTCACAGCAAGAGGTTCTCCCGTTCGATTCTCGGCTGGTGTGTGGGGAGTGCCTTCTGTGTGCAGTCTGCATGTCCTCCCTGTGGTTGGGTGAGCGTTCAAAAGACATGCGTAAATGGGCGTGCCTTAGTTGAAGGTTGAACGTCAAGCTGGCACCTCGGCGTTTGTGAAAAACTACTGCAAATCATTAGCGGACCGAAGTTCTGCTGTGCGACCCCTAACTGGGAAAAGCCGAAAGACAACAACAACAACTATAGTTTAGATTACAGAGAGTCTAGTGAAGCTGGTGAGATTTAGTGATCAGAGCAATTTATGCTGGTATGAACAATTATGTCAGTAGGTTAAGCATAAAATGTAAAACCTGATCTAGTATAGATTCTACAAGGTGGCATTATGTGAAGAAATTAAAGATATTAGTCAGGTTCTGTGGTATGGAAGAAATGTTAAGCAATATTGTTAGTCAGGTGTTTGGTACAAGCTGAGCCATGATGTTATTTTTTTTTAACGATCATCAGTCCCACGTTGCATAAATTCCTCCATTCCTGCTTTCCCTTAAACCTCACTCCTCTTCCAGGTCACTTTTCTGAATGTATAGTTCCCACAATTTACATTTATTTCTATGTAATATGTTCCTTCCATTTTTAAAAAAGATCCTACTTCCAGTTCTTTTCTCTCACTTTTTCAAATATAGCTTGTTTAAACTTTGAGTTCCATTTTCTAGTAATTGCTTTTTGTTTAATTTTTTCCCGTTCTTTGTTTTAAAAAGTCCTTTTCCCTCTAAAAAAATTTTTATTACACCCATTGTCCCCCGTATTTTTCCCTTTAAAGGAAAATTTAAAAACTTAACTTATTATTAAAAAATTTGTTCCTTTTTTTTTATACCCCAACATTTGCCCATAAAAATTTTTTCTTTTTGTATAAAACCCTCAAAAAAAAAACCCCTCCTTTTTTTCTTTTTCTTTTCCCTCTTTTCCCCTTTTTTTCTTTCCTCTCTTTTTTTCTCTTCTTCTTTTTCTTTTTTTTCTTTTTTCCCTTTTTTTTTTTTCCCTTTTTTTTTCCTTCCTCTCTTTCCTTTTTTCCCTTTTTTTTTTTTCCTTTTTCTCTCCTTTTTTCTTTTCCTCTTTTCTCTCCCCTTTTTTTTTCCTTTTTTCCTTTTTTTTCCCCCTTTTTTTTCTTTTTTCTTCCCCCTTTTTTCCTTTCTCCTTTTTTCTTTTCTTTTTTTTTCTCTTTTTTTTTCTTTTCTCTCCTTTCTTCCTTTTCTTTATTTTCTTTTTTCCCCCCCTTTTCTCCCTCCCCTTTTTTTTCCCCCTTTTTTTTTGTGGTTTTTTTTCCCTTTCTTCCTTTTTTTTTTTTTTTTTTTTTTTTTTTTTTTTTTTTTTTTTTTTTTTTTTTTTTTTTTTTTTTTTTTTTTTT
>NC_056731.1:1951954931-1951967431 GCF_019279795.1 Protopterus annectens
TACTATACTACTCCTCTACCTACCAATATCTAAAAGTTCATAAAAAATATCCAAAAGCTACAATGACTTACAAATAATTAATATAATATTATATATAAGTTCAAAGTAATAAGAGACTATTCATTTGGTTATATATTTAGGGTTGCCACCTTTTAAGCAGTCCAAAGTGAGGCATGGGGGTGTGGCCAATATGACACTGGCCACATCCTCTGCCATGATGTCACCACCAAAGTGGTGAAGGAGATAATGTTATGGGTACGATGGATAGCTGCTGGAGTGGCTAGCTGGTTGGTGGGAGTAGCTGCTGGATGGATGAATGACTGGATGGATGGCTTGATGGATGGACGGCTGAATGAATGGATGCATGGCTGGATGGATGGCTGGCTGCATGAATGGGATGGATGGCTGGCCGCATGAATGGCTGGGGGCTGGATGGATGGCCGGCTGGAGTGGCTAGCTGGTTGTTGGGAGTAGCAGCTGGGTGGATGGCTTGATGGGATGGATACATGGCTAGATGGATGGCTGGCTGCATGGATGGCTGGCTGGATGGACGATGGCTGGCTGGCTGGATGGATGGATGGAGGCTGGCTGGATGGAGGAGGAGGATGGCTGGCAGCATGAATGGATAGAGGAGGAGGATGGCTGGCTGGATGGATGACAGAGGAGGATGGTTGGCTGGAGGAGGATGGCTGTCTGGATGGCTGGCTGGATGGATGGAAGATGGCTGGCTGGATGGAGGAGGATAGCTGGCTGGCTGGATGGAGGAGGATGGCTGGATGGATGGCTGGATTGCTTGTTATTAAAAAAAAAAAAATTGCGGTAATTTTTTTAGTGGCTGTAGAAGCACTTAAAACAAAGCACTCCTACAGCCGCGATCTTTGCAGGGCTCTTCCTGCCCCAATCCCCACCCCTTTCATGAATTGCAGCCAATTGCTGCATGAATTAAAGCACCCCGACCTAACAGGCAGCAGCTTTGACTGCAGGTCCGTGTTGGTGACATAACTGAATTACCGTGAAAAAGCTGGAAGTAATTGTGATTTTTTTCCGTGGCAATTCAGTGCGATCACAAAAGTGGGACTTTTCCGGTCCCACTACTTGATACAGGGGGCAACGGGATAAGGTGGCTTAAGCCGTGAGTGTTCCACTGACAACGGGATGGGTGGCAACCTTATATATATATATTTTACCATTTAAAAATATCCCCACGACTACATAAAATTTCAGTAATCCTCTTCTGTTGATCACAAATATTAAATAATCCAACAAATAGTGTATTGTATATCTATTTATGTAATAGTAGTATAAATTGTCCTTTAAATATTACTAAATTATTTGCACATTCAACATTATTATAAGTAAATCTCTAAATAAATAAGTAGAACAAAGTGGGACCTCAGGAGGTAAATATATTTGTAAACTTACATGTGACAGGTAATCTTTTACTAAACTTGTACGAAAGGGAAATCACTGCACGTATTTATCACACAAGAATATATGCACATATTTTATAGATCTAACAAAAGTGCTGAATTAATTTTAAAAGTATAAGTGTCTGTATCTTAAAGTTGTATAACACTCAATATGACAAATATCAAAATATTTAAAAATCCTTTTGTTTATCAAATAAATTCATAAAAATATGTACATTACTGAGGGCAAAGAGAATGTCTTGCTATTTCTATGGCGTAAAAAAAAAGCAAAACAAAAACAATTTACAGTTTATATTGTATTCAAAAATTGCAATGTGCGTAATTCAAATCCCATTTTCCCCTTGGGTTCAAACATACTGAAAAGACTACTTTACTTGCTGTCAAGATGGATGTACTGATTCAGCTATATAACACTCCACTTTCAGCTCTAACTTAAGAAATTAGTTAATTTAGATAACATTAGTAAATCTAATGACATACAAAATGCAAAAAGCTTCAGACTTATTTATTTTTATTTTATTTTTTTTATTTTACATTTGTTTACTGGGTAAGTCCGACATGGGATGAAGCCACTTTTTCAGCGGAGGCCTGGGGAGAAATACTCTAGATGCATGTCTTTGGAACGTGGGAGGAAACTGGAGCACCCAGAGGAAACCCACAAGAACACAGGGAGGACACGCAGACTCCGCATAGAAGGCACTCCAGCCGATTATCAAACCAGAGAACCTCTTGCTGTGAGGCGACAATGCTACAGCTGCACCACTGTGCCATCGAACTTCATATGACCAAGCTTCAAATTTCAGCTTTTTGGATTTTTCAAATATTTTTATATGATTTTCTATATAAATTATATGAGATCTTGTACATTCACATTTCTGCTGTATGCAGGTGTAAGTAATACATAGCTTTCTTATAAACAGTTTATTTAAGCATATTTTTTATCTTATTTGCCCAATAATACTCCACTTTATTTAATCATCAGCTGTCTATTAGAGATTACAGTATGTGTATATATGTCTTAACTTACTGATACTGCTCTTTTATTAATCTTACTTATGTATTTAATTCCTTGTACATATGGAATTTGTCATAAGATGTTTATCCTTCTTATACATTCTAGTATTACATACATTATTGGCTATATTCCTGCTTGTTTAATTTGAATGAGTGGTTTAGCCATTGTGAACTGCTGTTCTGATCTAAGCTTCACATCCTGACATTAGAATTTGATTAGAGCATGTGAAAATGACAACTCACAGCACACAGTAGTTGCTAATTTCCTCTGTAAGTTTCTCATTTTTCTTAATTCTTTTAAACTGTTGTAATCAGTAACAAAGATCTACCTTTACTTCTTTCCATTAATGTGTACAGTTAGAGTTAATAACACTACAGCATTAAAATTCAGCAAGATGTTTGTTTTACCAATTCTTCTCTTCTAAGAAAAGAAACATCTATTATTTTGAGTAGATTTCTCACATACATATTTGAAAAAAGAAAGTTTTTCTCTGTTTTCACAGATATCAGTGATTTACTATTTTTCTTAAAAAAAACTAACATCTCAAGTTGATAAGTAAGGCAGGCAGGAATCCAGCATTCTTGACACAAATGGAACATTTTGTTTTCAAGCTATTTTTAAAGTGTTACTTGCTTCATAAATTACATGTGAAAAGAATGTGTTACGCAGGAACAAAGAAAACAGAATCACCTGCACTTTAATGCTTCTAACAAGCATAGCATTTAAATATGGTATTCAGTTAACACAGCAATGCACACAGTAAGCAAAGCTAAACAAATAAAATGAAATTCTTAACTTATATAGTCTTAAAGTTACCAATTCTATTGCTTATAATTTAATGGCATTCTATTACAGGAGCTATTTATGCAACATTTGTAAATACATTTTTAAGTTTAGTTAAATGAAATATATTATGTTTTTCACAGTAAATGTATAAAACAGTAAAACTAACCATTTATTCATTATCATGAAAAATGTTTTTACTTAAAATATAAGTATGTACATATATTTTGAAATGTCTTTAATATTTGTCCAGTACAAACCTTTTAATTAAAGGATAATTCCAATATTTCAGAAAACAAAAGTCTTGCAATCAGAGAATAAAAACAGCAAGCTTGTTTTTAAGCTTTTTAATTTTAGAAGTAGTTTTCTCTGAATTCAGCTCACTCTGTCTCTTGAGGGGTATACTATTTCGTTCCATTTGTACAGTATTATTAAGGATTTTATTTTTGTTGGCCAAAGTGGATGCCTTCTCCAGTGTGTCAAATATTTTCATTTCTTCAAAAAAAAAAAATAATAATTTGATCTTTGCAGAAAACACCAAGGTGACTTTAATATTGTTTTTTTAAGTTCCTTGATCAGTGGTAAGCAGAATTTTTCTTTTATGCATTACTTTATTGGAATAATCATTGTCAAATCTGACTACGTGTTCATCTATTTTTAATAGGTGGGCTGGACCATGCTGTTTTTAATGTTTGCTCGTTTTCTAAGTTAGACATAAATTTAACTATATTTGAATCTGGTGGTGAGTTTTCCTCCTTCTTAGGTGCTCTCGGTGATCTCTTTGCCCTTTCAGTTCCGAAAGATAAAGTTTCCAGTAGATTTAATGTTTTATGTAGCCAGGTAGTTAAGAATTTTTGTTATATTGTCTCCCTCATACTTTTCAGGTATACCATAAATTCTAATGTTATTTAATCTGGGTCTGTTTTCTAAATCATCAACTTTATCCTTGCACCAATTATTTCATTTTAAAAGAAACTCCGTCTGAGACTCACCTTGAGTTTTCTCCCTTCATGATCATTTAAAGCTTCTTCCATCTTGCTGATTTCTGTACTTTGTTGTTTCATAAGAATTTTTAGATGTTCCATCTTCTTCCTGGTCTCGTCTTTGAAACTTTCTAGTTTGGTATCCAGTTTGTCCATTTTAAGTAATGCATCCTGCATACTAGATATCAGTGACTGAATGTCTTTTTTAACACAAGAATCATGAGTAACATTTCTAAATCTCTTCTCTCTCTTAATGAAGCAGATGAAATTCAGCTTTTGAAGAACATGAATCTATAAATCCTTTATCTGACTACGAGTGAATCCAGTTAGCTAAGAGGTATCTCCACATTTTAATTTTTTTGATTATATTTTCTGTCAAATAAAAGTTTTCAGTCACAGAGCTTTCACCAGTTGTTGCTCTCGGTTAGCCATCTTGGCAACTCTCCTCCTGGCAAATGTGATTTTCATGTTGATGGGGCTATTATAATAGCAACATGCATCCTGCAAGCAGAGGACTTCCTCTCTGTAATTAGGAGTGTGTTATTACAACTAAAGTATGCAATAAAGAAAAAAAGAAAGAAAAAAAAGAACAGAATATTATAAACAAACAGCAGCAGCAGCAGTAGGGTGCCAGGCAGTACAGCTGAGCTTAGAGCAACAAGGAATCTCTTTTTATAAATAAATTACAACAGCAGCAGGCAACTCAGTGCAACATAGAGCCAGGTTGTTCTTCAAGTAGTAGTCTTGGGCAACCATGCAGACTAGAAGAGTAACTAAGATAGATGTTGGCCTTGTTAGGTAAATTATAAACACTTTAACACAAACCATTTGAGTCCATACAGTGTAGTGTGATGAAGTGAGACTGTGTATAGTGCACCAAGGTCAAATCTAGTAAGAAACTGTCTATTCCAAAAGCAGTGTGATGCAAAGAAATAGAAAATATAGCAGCTCAGTCAGATAAATCATCAGGTCCTGCTGTGCAGCACCATTTAAAATATTGACTTAAAAGTCACAGCCAATCAGTAAAACAACTGCAAATTAAGCTTGATGCAAGCAGAATGCACAGAAGTCCAACAGTTGTCAACTGTGATTAGAAAACGAAGCCAGAAAGTGTCCCATTGCACAAAACTCTGGCACGATTAACAACATTAATGGATTAGCAGCACATGCGCTTTAAGAGCACAGAAGTAAAATAAGATTAAATTTTAAAAAAGCAATACACTTGTTTGACGTATTTGGGACTAGTGTCAAGGTCAAATTTGTTTAGAACTGGTCAGTTCAGTAGCAGTGTGTTGCTAGGAAAAGTAGCAAAGTGCAACCAGCCCTGCTGTGCGGCACAATTTAAAAGCTAAAATTAAAAGTCATAGCTAATCAGAAAAACAGCTATAAATTAAGCGAGAGCAAACAG
Source organism: Protopterus annectens (assembly GCF_019279795.1). Lineage (NCBI taxonomy): Eukaryota > Metazoa > Chordata > Ceratodontiformes > Protopteridae > Protopterus > Protopterus annectens. Next base: position 1,951,960,551 of record NC_056731.1, read on the forward strand.
AACAGCAAGTACACAAGCAATTTCTTGTTGTCACTAAAAGAAAAGAAAAAAATGTCCCAAACAAAGAAATCACTTACACTTAATCTACACATAGTGTAGATGTTATTGAATCCTGGGGAAATATGTCCACCATTCTGAGTAAACAGACAATGCAGACATAACTCACACCTTCTTCCTCCTAATTTTAGTTTTGATGATATTCTTGCAGCTTTAAATATTGACTGGGACTTGTAAAGGTTACCACAAAGTGTAGTCTACATGTACAGTTAGTGTACTCTTTCTGAGTGACTAGAAAGCACAAAAAATGTGATAAGAATGTTCTTGAATATATATCGTGTACAGTTACACATCTAACAACTGCTACGGTACCTCCATTTTTTATGAATTCTGTCTTGGATCTTCCCTATAAACAAATTACAGTGGCACCAATACAATCAACAAAAATAAGTAAATAAATGAAAGAAAAAATAAGTAAATAAATGAAATAAACAAATTACAGTGGCACCAATACAATCAACAAAAATAAGTAAATAAATGAAAGAAGATGTTGGTTATAGGGCTGGCCAAACAGCATGAGAAATATCCGTTCAAGATTGAGTTCTTAAATGGTGATGATGGTGATGGGACTCTGCAGTAGATCTCCAGTGTCAGATCTTCAGTTAAGAGTCGGCATTGTGCTTTAGTTTCAGACAACCTCCACCAAACATCTGAACAACAATTTAATAATCTAATGGTTGAAAGCCTGGTCTTCAGATTTGCTTCTGTGAACTCTGGTATAGCACTATGTTTGGTCTTTTGGTAGTCTCCTTTAAGAAATCTGGAACAGCAGCTGTAGAAATAATAGCTGAAAGCCAGGTCTTGTGATTTACTTTTTATTAGCATCTGACTTCCAAGGAAGTACTGTGTTTTTATATATGTTTTTTTATATGAGTAACAGCAAATTGTCTCAATATGTGGAAGGAGAATGTACCAGAACACTAGTGTAATAAGTGAATTCCCCTTTTGATGCAAGTCTGAAATCAAGATTGATGAGCAGAAGGTCTGCTATAGTATTTTTGACTTTCTAACTTGCCTTTTCATTAGGTACCCGTTTTTTAACCATGATAGCCATTTAGCCGCAGTGTTTGTTGACAGTGAACCCAAAGTGTTAAGAAGGCTTCAGAGAAAAGTTCAGCGAAGGTAAGCAGCTATAGTTGTCACTTTTGTTGTTAGGTGGATGTAAACTAGAGCTCTGCCATGTTAACTTTGTGACTCTGTATTTATTAAGCAGTAAAGCAGTGCACAGCGTATGCTATTCTGTAATAAAATAAATAATATACAAGTATATATTTTTTTAGCAACAGTGATATCTGAGAATTTCTGACAGCTGTGAAATGCAGTCATGCTGTGAACTTCTTGTTGTCCCCAGTGTAGTCTGCATTATCTTCTGTACTTGGAGGCTATGGAGTTCATTTATGATTGGAATTTGTTGAGTATGAAAATTGGGTTTACTCATTCACATATTCATCTTTATAGAGAAAGGGGCAATGGACAATAATCAATTTATTTAAATTAGGGGAAATGATCAAAGGAAAACTGCAAAATACTATAAAAATAATGTTACATGCAATATTAAATCTCAATGGTATGTAACATATAAGACTAAATAAGTGGATTTTGGATATGCAGTGAAAATAATGTACTTGCACAGCTGTGTGTTTCTCTACTTTGCAAGATTTACACAAACAGAGCATATGAAGGCATAGTTTGCTTGTATTTACTGGCTGTCATTGCATTTAAGAAGCAGTGAGTCTGAAATGCAGTTACAGAAATGCATGCTACATCTGTAATAGTTAACAGTCCCCATCTTGCAGCATGCAAAACAAATAATGCAGATTTAACTGTACATGCATACAACTTCTTCATAATAAGCTAATTTGCATGGCTTGCAGCATAAAGTATATTGCAAAGACCATTACTTCCACAGTTAAATTGCACACCATCCCCACATCAGAGTGTTCATGTTAGAAACTATTACATTTCTTCAGTCCCATTGTTACAAATTTATACTTTTCCACTGTAATTTGCATTTGTTCTTCTAGCCACGTGTGATGAGTGTTTACTTTTTTGGTGTTTAGAAAGAGGTAATGTCAGCACAATTTTTAATCTTAGCTCAGCACCAAAACACTATTAACTTTTCTAGATTACGTATGCAGAAATGTCCTACTCCTCTAACTGATGAAGTGCAGACTACAATATTATTTAACTTTCTGTGCCTTGAACAATGGTATAATAGCAAAGCTCAGTTTTACTAGCTTTAGGCTTTCCTAGCCCATTTTATGTTATTTTTGTTCTGTATACTACATCTTATTTTTTTTTAAAAATACTTTTATCAAACTATCACAAAAGACATAGGCAAAAAGGCATTAACAGAAAAGCAAATAAACCATACCAACATTTTTTCCATTTAAATATATTGTATATCACATATATTTTCCTTCTTAGCAGCTATCATCAATCCCACGTTACATAACTTGTTGAATTCTTTAGTTCCCTTTAGCCTCACTCCTTCTCCTCTTGAACATTATTCTGCATGTATTGTTCCCACAATTTCCATTTTTTTAATGTAATTTCCTCCCTCCCTTTTTTGAAAAAGCCCTCTTCCAGTTCTTGTATGTCTTTTATAATATTCAGTACATCAAATACAGTTGCTTTGAACTTTGATTTCCATTTTTTAGTAATTGCATTTTGGAAGCTAACAGAATTAAACCAAATAAAACCTTACTATGTTTAGACAATTCAGATTCAGTGTCCCAGCTCAAAAGAATAAGTTCCTTAGTTACAGCCATTTGCTCGGCCAGTATTTCTGACAGAATGCTCTGTAGGGAAGTTTTAAAATCTGATAACTCATTACACTCTCAAAACATGTTCCCAGTGACCTCTTTCTTCCCTATCATATCTCTAGCATTTGCTGTCTACCTGAGGAAAACAATGAAGTCTACTTCGGGTATAAAATACCTTTGCAGACACAAATATCCTAAACCATTTGGACTTTACTGCATACTTGGAAGCTGAACATATGTCCTCTCATTGTTCTCTTGTAAATTTGCTTTTCCAGGCTCTCTTCCCAATCTTTTGTAACCTCCTATGATTGATTCTTATAATTGTCGTACAATATTTTGTATGTCCACTAATTATCCCTTTTTAACAGCAACTTCAGTTCTAGATTCAACTAAAAGCTGTACTAAAGCATGTCTTTCTCTTAAGAGTCCCCTGTCCTTTCTTCTTTGCTTATACTATACTTAGAACTCTGACACCCTATTGAAGATATCTTACTGTTCTAAAAGACTCTTTATGAAAAAGTGTTTCCTCATATTCACTTTTAGATAGTTTCCTGGTGGGGTGGTATTTGCGCATTTTCTACCGTTTGCCCATTTTAACTCTTCAGAGGATTGGTGGGATGGTTCATCGTGTTACCTAGTAGGTGGATTGGAGTTTTGCCTCAGGTTCTTCTTGGAGGATTGGTTTGCAAGGGCCTGCACTTACTTGAATTAGATGAGTGTTGCCAGTTGCCTCTTGTGTCTTTCAAATTAAGGATTGTCCCTGAGGAGTTTTTATTCAGTCTGGTTTGCTTCTCCTTGGCTTAATTCTTTATTTATCTGATAAACATAAAGCCTTGGTGAGGAATTTCTTCCAGCTACCACCTTTGGAGATGCATCCTGTGGTATTTGTAGCTCTTTTCCCTTGACAGCATTGTTTATTAGGCCATCTAGCCTGCTTGTGGGAAGCAGTCCTTTCATTCCTCTGGTCACAGATCAGTGTCACTTAGGGCTAAGACTTTGTCTCTCAGGGCTTTCTCTACAGCCCAGCTGGACTGTCTGCTGTAGTAGATGAGTCACAGAGTAAACTTACTCCGGAGTCCATAGCCCAGGTGAAATAGACTGGGCACTTGCTCAGTTTTTAGATTGATCTAGAGCTACATTTGTTGGATTTCATCTTTAAGGACTTTGATTATATGTGTATATCTAGCCTGGCACATGCCTTCCTTCTTTGACTGCTGCCCCTGGTATGTATGTGACCATACCTGGGCTTCACTGCAGTCAGTCACACACACACACGCACACACACACACACACACACACACACACACACACACACACACACACTTCCTTATGTAACTCCTGGTACAATTTGACTGCTAGTGCCATCATCTTCAACCCTCTTTTTCCCATTTTCTACATGTGCTCTGGGTGTTGCCATCTCTCTTGGTTCAATGCCGCTCTTCTGCCTTCTTTAACACTTATGCCTGACTGTTGCAGGTCTTCTCTCACAGAATCCATCTGCGTCTTTGCTGAATGCCCTCATTTCCTCTTGCCTTCTTCCTGTCTGTCCCAAATTGTCTTCACCAGACTGTCTTCTGCTTTTGAGCCCAAACCACCATAATCTGTTCTCTTTGATCTTTTCTGCAGTTGGAGCTGCCTTGATTCTGCTCTAATGTTCTCATGTCTTTGTCAGTCCCACAGTGTCTGTGTCCTACCACCCATCTCAGGCACTTCATCTCCATTGCCTTTACTGCCCATGTTTCTGTATCATTTGGTAGTACTGGTCACACCACTGTTTTGTACACCTTACTTTTCAGCTTCTTTGGTATTCTTCTGTCATACACTACACTTGACACTCTGTGCCATTTGGCTGCAGCCCCTATGACTCCAGCTTTGACCTCTTTATTCAGAATTTCTGTCTCCTCGACCACCTCTCCCAGATATTTGAAGCTGCTAACATGTTCCATTATCTTCCTTTCTGTCACAATTGTCAGTTACTTCTTCTTATTCCCCTATTTGCTGCCATTGCAACTGTCTTATCTGTACTCCGTTTCATCCTACATGCCTTCAGTTTTGCATTCCATTCCCCTATACTTTGCTGAAGTTCTTGCTCAGTCTGCCTGTAATGCCATATCGTCTGCATACAGTAACTTTGTGGATCACTCCCTTCCAACCTGTTGCTAGTGTAGTCCATCATCAGTATGAACAGCAATAAGCTCTGAGATGAACCCTGGTGCACACCCTCTCTGTGAGACCGAACACTGTTTGTACTTGAGTCATTGGGTCCTTGTACATAGCTTGCACTAATTCTACCAATGTTTGTGCATCTTTGAATCACCACAGGACTTCCCAAATTAGCTTTCTTGGACCTTGTCATATGCTTTTTCCAAGTTTGGGAATGCTGTTTGACTGCTAGTAGTTGCTGGGATAATGGCTGCTCCCTGGTTGGCTCTTCTAAAAGGCTGTTGGGGGGGACACTTTAATTTCTAAGATGGATAAAGCTTCAGAGTCCTTGAGCTCCTTCAGCTCCCAGAGGAATGACACATGGGAGCCTTTTTTATACATGTTCCTTAATAAGAACTGGGATGTATTTTTCTTGGACATTGTGGTCATCCCTTCCAAGATCCATCCTATTTTCATATCACTGAAGCCTGGAGGCACCCTTTGAGCTATGTTTGCATAGAATTGCAACATCCTTTGTACTTCCTCAGATCATTGTGCATACCCTGGAATGAAGGAAGCAATGTCTTAAGTTATTATCTATTATGCAGTTCTCTGAGGAACTCAGAGATCAGTAAAGGGTCATTTGGGCACCTGACCTAGTTCACCGGAAGAAATTAGCATTAGAAAAGTTATAGTTTTGTGCAGGAAAATATGGAGGCTGACTGTATACTCTATAAATCATGACACATAGGAGATGGAGATGGGGCAATACATTATAGAAAAATATCTTAAGGACTTTTGGAGTTTTTGTCACAAATAGAGAAGTAACAAGTTCCTGCAAAACAATATAATTGACCAATTTATACATCAGTTGTAAGAACAGGAAAGGTAATTATTTTAGCAAAATCATATCTTCAGAAGAGAAAAGGTCTGCCCAAGGCAGCAGGGAAAGGGTTAGGGGTGGTTTTCATACCCTATGTTTGGGACATATAGTACAATGAAGCATCTGATGCAGGAGATAAAAAAAAAAAAAAAAAAACAGAAGTATAATCATGGGGAAAAAGGAACGGTATGAAATTTTTGGGAAAGTGTAGGTATGAGAAATGCTGTAAATATCTTATCACATGTTTGTGATATATAATTTAATGCATAAAGTCGAGCACAAATCTGAGAAAAAATATCCATACAAGAAAAAGTTGGACCTGAAGGGATGTCTGTTTTAGAGGTCTTGGGTGTTCATGCCAAAATTCCACCAAGTGTATCTTCCATGTTTTGCATCTTGACTATCTGCAGAAAAGGAGGTAGGGTTACTGCTAGTAATGGCCAATGGTCCTCTCATCAATCTCTTGGACTAAGACTGCCTACTTTTTTGCAATTAGGGATACAGACGATAGGCAAGAGGGGCTTGGAATTTATTGAAGAAAAGTGGCAAACAAATTAAGGTATTGGGAACAAATAATTAGAGAGGGAATGGTAATAGAATAGGAACAGGCCAAGAATTTATTTGGACTGCAGGCTAGAGATTGCCTTCCTTATCAAGGATTGATACCAGACTATGGGCAAAGGGAGAGAAATAGTGGGGTCCTAAGTGAAAGACCAGCACTAGTAGATTTTTTTAGTAGAATCTAGAACAGAAGCTGCTGTTGAAAAAGAAATAATTAGTAAAGCATGCAAAATATTGCATGATAACTATAAAAATAAATCAGAGAAGGTTAGAAAGGATTGAGAAGAGAGATTGAATTAGTGATTCACAAAAAAACACTGGGGTGATGTATGTATGTCTCCCAGATGTGCAACAAAGGCTAGAAGATTTAGGATCTTTGCTTGGAATAGTTTACATAGGTATTTTTATTCAAGTAGATTCCAAATAATTTTTCCTCGGGTATACAGCAAATGTTGGAGGTGTGATGTGGAAGA
>NC_056731.1:1951972431-1952027431 GCF_019279795.1 Protopterus annectens
TAGATTCAAAATTGCATCATTAACTTATGATGTAACAGCAGGAACAAAACTGAGACCTTTATTCAATATAGCTCGCTGGTATGGAGTAAGTTCTACATTAACTGTATTAAATACAAGGGCATCTACTTCATTACTCATTTGCTCCACCCCTGTTGCTCCTTCCATTCCAGTGAGAGGTGGTGGTTCCTTTCCCCTCTGCTCACCGATCTCATTCTCTCCCTGTTCATAGATGCAAATTTCAGAAGTTGTTGAAAAACCGAAGGGAGACTAGAATCCAAACATCTCTTTCTGTTCTCTTTCAGTCTAGCTCCCAACTCCACAGTGCTGAAAGAACTATAAGGTTGTCTATTTTCAGCTTCAATGCTGTTTCCATCTGAGTTGCATTCAATAATATTAGAGTTCATTGTTGCTATGTTAGCATTCTCCATGCGCTGTTCAGTAGAATCAATGTTATGAGCCCTACTTTTTGGCCTTGTAAAAATATGGCCATTCTTAAAGCCTCTAAAATCTCTAGCCAACTTTTTCGATTTAATAAATTCCAATCTTGAGTCAAGGGAAGTCACAGTTAAATATAACTCATCCAGTCTCTTAGTATATACTGGCTCCACATATTTTCTTTCACTGTGAAGTTGTAACCTCTCTACATTTTGTAACAGTCTTTGTTCAATAGGTTCAAAGTATTCTAATAACAAACGCATTATTTTAAACTCTGTTCTATAATTAAGGCTTGCCACTTGCGTAAAAGGTCAGGGTGTGTCCTGCCATAAGTGGGCATTAACAAGACTCACAAGCCTCTAGTTATTATTTTAAAATGAAGGCACGCCTCTAAATGTCGGCATTGTTACTGCTGTTTCTTTAACTTGTGGGCTAACTGTTCCAGTTCTCTCACCTTGTCATTGAAAACCGCCATATCTGAGGTCTGCATTTCCTCCATAAAATCCACATTATCAAAATTCATCCTCATTAGCGGATTGGTGGATACTTTGAGCAACCTATTATAATCCTTTGGCATTGAGGTTCCAGTTCAGACTAGATGTTTTAAAGAATGCTTTGGTTAAACATATTAGTGACAACAATTGTCATCATTTTTGTCTTATGGCATTACAAGTAACTTCAGATAATGCCAGAGGGGGTGATATTAATTTGATAACTGAATGGAAAGAGATGAGATGGAGAGCTGAATTTCAGGCCTACACATTTTCTGGACTTAATGTAAATATACCTTTAAAAACGGCCCTTAAAGGGCAGCAGCTCCATAGAACAACATGATAGGTTTATAAGATGGGCAGTGTCTCTAAATTGATATGATTGGCAGTGACTTTTATATTTGCAGTGGATATAAAAAGTGTACACACCCCTGTTAAAATGCCATTTTTTTGTGATAGAAAAAAATGAGACCACAATAAATCATTTCAAAACTTTTCCCTCCTTTAATGTGACCTATATCCTGTACAATTCAATTGAAAAACAAACAAATCTGTTAGTGGAAAAATATAAAAAAAAAAAAACATACAATAAGCTGGTTGAATAAGTGTGCACACCCTTAAACTAATACTTTGTTGAAGCACCTTTTGATTTAATTAAAACATTCACTTTTCTTGGTTACATACCTGCCATCAATTAAAGAGACTCTGACTAACCCCAGATAAAGTTCAGCTGTCCTAGTAGGATTTTCCTGACATTTACTCAGTTGCCTGCTACAGCAAAAAATGTGCTTTGTAGACAGTTTACAAAGCATCAAAGGAATCTCATTGTTGAAAGGTATTAGTCAGGAGAAAGGTACAAAAAAATTTCCACAGCATTGGATATACCATGGAACACAGAGAAGACACTCATCAAAAAATGGAGAAAATATGGGACAACAGTGACGTTGCAAAGAACTGGACATCCGTCCAAATTTGATGAAAAGACAAGACAAAAACTGGTCAGGGAGGCTGCCAAGAGGGGTGTATATTACGTTATCGAACTTTTAAAAGTTTGAACGCCATATGGTCGACACCATATGATTGAACTTTTAAAAGTTCGAACGTTTCAACGGCAGCGGAGATCTCTGTACAGTGCGGAATGGGAAGATTTCCCTTTCCTGCGCTGTAGTGCGATCTCGGGGTTGGTATATTTAAAGAGCAGGGAGTGTGGAAGGCCTTGCCCCCCATGTTGGGGTTGCCCCCTGCTTAAAATGGTCAGGTAGGTTTTTTCTGTTGAGTTTTTTTTTTTTTTTTAGCTTTTCGAACTTTTAAAAGTTTGATCATATGGCTTTGACCATATGACATTTGAACTTTTGAAAGTTCGTTAACATAATATGCATCCTGCCAAGAGAACTACAGCAACACTGAAGGAGCAGCAGGAATTTATGGCAAGTTGGTTGTGTACTACATGTGACCATAATCTCCCATATTTTCCATATATCTGGTCTATGAGGTAGGGTTGCAAGATGGAGGCCTTTTCTTACACAGAAAAACAGCCAGGCCTGGCTAAAATTTGCAGAACAATGCATTGTCTCCCAAAAGCATGTTGGAAAATGTGTTATGGTCTGATGAGGCCAAGGTTGAACTTTTTGGCCACAATTCCAAAAGGTACATTTAGCGCAAAAACAACACTTTGTGTCACCAAAAGAACACCATCCCCACGGTGAAGCATGGCGGTGGCAGTATTATGCTTTGGGATTGCTTTTCTTCAGCTGGAACTGGGGCTTTAGTCAATGTGGAGGGAATTATGAACAGTTCCAAATACCAGTCACTTCTGGCCCAAAACCTTCAGATATCTGCTAGAAAGCTGAAGATGAAGAGGAATTTCACCTTTCAACATGACAGGGACCTCAAGCATACATCCAGATCAACAAAAGAATGGCTTCACCAGAAGAAAATTAAAGTTTTGGAATGGCCCAGCCAGAGCCTAGACCCAAATCCAATAGAAATTCTGTGGGGTGACCTGAAGAGGGCTGTGCACTAGAGATGCCCTCGCAATCTGACAGATTTGGAGAGCTTTTACAAGGAAGACTGGGCAAATATTGCCAAGTCAAAATGTGCCATGCTGATAGACTCCTACCCAAGAAGACTGAATGTTGTAATTAAATCAAAAAGGTGCTTCAACAAAGTATTGGTTTAAGGATGTGCACACTTATGCAACCAGCTTATTGTACATTTTTTTATTTTTTATATTTTTTCCACTAACAGATTTGTTTGTTTTTCAGTTCAGTTGTACAGGTTATAGGTCACATTAAAGGTGGGAAAAGTTTTGAAATTATTTAGTGTGGTCTCATCTTTTTTATATCACAAAAACCTGGCATTTTAACACGGGTGTGTAAACTTTTTATATCCATTGTATATGCCTTTCTGTCTATGTCTACATATTTATATATCTAAATTTATATCTATAGGTACCGTGCAGTTGGTTGACTATGTCTGGGCAAACATGTTTGTTGCAGGATTGTTTTGTTGGTTTCTCATTTAGTTGAATTTTATTGTAATTAGTTATAATTTATTCAACTGTGGGAATTATTTCCAAATTGCATTTTGTTTACAGTTTTGCAAACTCAGAGTTAGCATACATAAGTTAAGTAAGTGTTGGTGACAAAGCCCCCCACGCAAGTGCATGTGCTTATTAGTCAGCATCTTAACAAGGACTTGAAAAGGAAGTAGCTATGTACAGTTTAAATCAGAAGGAAGCATTTATACAGTGTGTGTTTGCTAACTCTGTGTATTGTAGCACAGTATAGGCAGTAGGATGCAGTTGTATATTTTCTTTTCTTTACTGTAATGTGTTGGTCTCAGAGGGTAGGTTTGTTTCTGTTTTAGCATACTGTTTCCTTTTTTAAATTCCTGCTCCATTATTTAGATAACAGAGTAAGTGCAGTTTCAGGTATTTGCTGTAGCGACTAGTTCCCTTTTAAACCACTTTGTTAAATTATCACTTAAGATACATGCATACATTGATAGCAAATAAAGCAAACCATATTAACATTTTTGTATTTTCATACGTTGCCGATCAAGCGTTTTCTTTCTCAGTAACGGTCATCAGTCCAAAATTACACAAATTGCTCAATTCCTGCCTTCTCTTAAACATAATCTTTGCAGGTATTGTTCCCACAATTTCCATTTATTTCTATGTACTTCACTCCTTCCCTTTTCTAAAGATCTCTCTTGCAGTTGTTTTATCTCTTTTACAGTATTCACTACTTGCTTTAGACTTTGATTTCCATTTTCTTGTAATTGCTTTTTACCACCGAACAGTTAAACTTAACAAGGCTTTGCTATGTTTAGGTAGTTCAGATCCTAGCTTGAAAGAATCATTTCCTTGGTTTCAGCCATTTGCTCACCCAATGTTTCTGACAGAGTACTAAGGATTTTTTTAAATATGCCTTTTCATTACACTGTCAAAACATATGTTTCCAATTACCCTTTGCTTCCTTATCACACCTCCAACATTTGTGGGGTATAAAAATACCTATGCAAACACTTACAAGCAAACAATCCTGAACTTTCTGAACTTTGCTGCATACTTGGGATCCATACACATGTCCTCCCATTGTTTTCATGTAAATTGCTTTTCCAGTCTCTCTTGCCACTCTTTTCTAACCTAATCTGATTGATTCTTATACTTACCAGGAAATATCTTGTATGCCCTACTAATTATCCCTTTATAACAGGGGCTTCTATACTAGGTTCAACTAAAACATTTACCGGAGCAGGTCCACTGCAGTGACTTCTGCCTGCAAGCAATGCATGTGTATGGTAGGTTAAGTTCCAATGTAGTATGTAGTTAATGGATGTGTTGGATTTAAATGTATAGACTCAGTGTTTTTTGTTTGTTTGTTTAATAATGCATAGAACCATTTATTTTCTGAACTAACAATCCTGGTTCAGATCATGGTAACAGCAAGACATTCAAAGTAGTTTAGATCTCCCTCGTCCTAGCAAATATGTCCATTTTATCATGTAAGATGTCCATATGCTCCCATGCAAGTTGAGAGATATAAATCCTTCCATAATGTTTTGGGTCTTCCCCAGAGTCTCTTTCCAATGAATTCTACTGGGTAGACCTCCTCTAGGAGAGACCAAGGGTGTAGTATTCTTACTAGGTGTCCAGACCACCTCATCTGACTCCTTTCAAGATGTTAGAACAGTGGCTGCACCTGTCTCTCTGTCCTTTAGTGCAAGCCAAGCTACTCTGGGAAGGAAACTCAGTTCTGCAGCTTGTATTTGCAGTCTCATCTTTTCAGCCACTGCCTTGTGACTATAAAGTGGCCGGGCATTTAGACTGACTGGTAAAGTAAGAGCTTTGTCACATGACTGAGTTCTCACTTCACCATCACAGTATTGCACAGTGCCTGCACTGCTGCTGCAGGCATATCTAGGAATGGATCAGTGTCCTGATCCTCTCTACCTTCCCTTGTAAACATCACATTAAGGTACATTAACTGCTCCACCTGAGTTATGCACCCTCACACCTGTAGAATGCAATCCACTCTTTTCTGGGCAGAGCCATAATCTCAGATTTAGAGGTGCTGATTTTTATCCCAGCTGCTTCACTCTCAGCAGGACATCACTCCTTTGCATGCTAGTGAGCACAGGTATTTGAGATTAAAACGACAGCATCTTTTTCAGCAAAAAAGACATATCCTTCACATTCTCAAACTGGATGCTTTCAAACCTTGGATGTGCCTTGATGTTTTTTCCTTGAAAATCACAAGCAGCATAGGAGGCAAAATTGGTAAACTTGGTAGATCTGTATGTCCACTTTGGCTGCATTTGACTTGATGCTTATAATGCAGACACAAACACCACTCCTCAAGTAAAGGGAGCAGATAGCACATAGCTATATACCCCAAACTGTTGTAGAATTTTTCACAAGACATTTCAAGGTACACAGTCATATACTTTCTACAGCTCCACAAAACACATGTAGACAGTACTAGAAAACTCCTGCGATCACTAGAGTATCTGGAAGGACAAAGAGTTGATCCACTGATCATATGCAGGACCGAATCCTTATTTGCCCTAAATCAAAGATTTGACTTTTAGATGAAGTCTTCTTTCCAGAACTTTGGCATAAACTGTCCCAGGGAAGCGAGTATTGTAATAACCTTTGTAATTTGATCATAAACGTCTTTTGCATTTTTTTGAAAATAGGGACCACTGCCTCAAATTGTCAGCCTAGAAGTACTGTCTCAACCTTCTATACCCCATGTGTTAACTATGCCGTCCCAGCAGTGACATTAGTCATCAGTATTTTCACTTGGATCTCATCCACTTCTTTAATCTTCCACAGCAGAAATGTTCACTTAAAGCTTTAATCCCATCTATTGAAATATGTTCAGTTCCACTATCTGCCTCTGGCATTGCCTCCTCAGGCAAAGGCATGTCCACCAGACTTGCGCATTTCTCAAGGAGCTCCATCTGCTTCTCTGCAGTAACACTAGTCAAGGTCTGCACTTCTCCACCTTTGTTCAGATTAATCTGGGCAGTGTCCCAAATTCCCCCAGAGCTGCTGGATAAAATTCTTTGTGGACCCACCAAACTCCTCTCATACCCAGGCATTCATTTTAGCAACTGCTGCATGTACTGTGTTTTTTGCTTGTAGGTACCTGTCATTTAAGTTTGGCAGTCACCACTAGCATTGCATGGAAGGCATCTTTCTTTAACTTGACAACTTCCCTCACTTCTGTCAACAATTGAATCCTGGTGTTCCAACATGGCAAGCATTACCACCTTTTAACTATAGCTCCTTGCCACCATTTCAGCAGTTGAGGTCTTAAGCTGGGTTCACTTTAACTCCACATCTCCAACCTCCACAGGTATGCAGGAGGGAGCAGTTTTGGAGGTGAGAGATGAAATCATCACAACCCATTGCAAAGAAGCATCAGCTTGGCTTCCTCAGGAAACCCTCACTATATGTTTGAGATTTATAGGTCTATTCATCCACTATTCTGACCACCTGATGCAGCCCACCACAAAATCGTAATAATTTGGCAGTTCATTATCGGTCTTGAGCCGTCTGCCCAGAATGTATAGTTTCATGTTTAATGACTTGACTTCAGAGCCTGTCACTGACTTTCCATCTGAAGTGCTGTGGTACCAAATATACTTACAAGCATCCTTGTTTTCAGATGTGGTGTTTATTGTGAATAATACAGGAATAGCACAGACGTCCAAATGCATTTCACCACTGTAGCACACAAGGCGTGCATTTCCTTCCATTCACACTCCTCCAGGCATCTTCATCATTCTCCTCATAAGCATTAAAGTCTCCCAGCAGAACTACAGAATCCATAGCTGTATCCACTGCAAGTACTTCACCCATGGCCATAAAAACGCCGAATGGTCTTGTAGGTTCATAGGCAAGTATTAGGTTAGTTGTCCTTGAAGGCCATTTTAAGCCTATCCAGTTTCCCTTTTTGTGATTGAAATAATCAATCCCATTTGGTTATAAATTGGGCTTATCCACCATATGGTGTATATTTATACATTACCCCAATGAGAATAACCGGGATCATACCATAGATAATTTGAGGGGATCCATGCATAGGATAAAGCATTTATGAGCTGTCTCTGTCCATTAATAGTAGAGAGGGTCAGTCCTAGGGTACATTTTTGTTTTCCATCCATAGATCTAAGTTGCACTTGAATATTGACAGGGATGACCTTTGTTTTATATGGATGGGGAGTCTATTCTACAGCAGCAGTATCCTCTATGAAATATACCTGTGCCCCCAAACTGTGTATGTTACAGAAGAGGTTTAGATCCCTAGATTAAATATTTCTGATGCCATCTAACTAGCTGATATTCAGTAAATCATTCAGTAATGAGTCAGAGGATGTCTTGTATGCCAGACACACAGGTCACCTTTTAGCAGTCTGTAGGATACAGAGTATACTGGCAGGGCTCTGAGTCGGTCAATGTAGGACATGTTGTTTAGGCCTTGTATCCTTTTAGTAAGGTATGTGTGTGGGTGTTCCAGTTGTTGCATGTGTCTGGTCAGATACATGCCAAAGCAGGCATTATATTCAATGACTGACCTAATGAGGGATGCTATCCTTAATACAGATGTATGAACAACAGATAGATGGGGGGGGGGGGGCATTTCTTTATAGTTATGAACTTCAGCTGAATAGTACCCAGCTAGTGAGTTTTGAGAATTCCTACATCTGCCTGAAGCCTCTTATGGGAGTTATTTCCAGAAGTGAAGTGAGACCACCTGGATAAGAAATCTGATTCTCAAGTCAGTGCTGTGTGTACAGGTAAGAGAATAAATATAACTGGTACTTTTCACTGTTATGCAAAAGCTCTGGCTCCTTCCGAAGCAGAGAGATGGCACTCAATGTCCCAAAAACCAATTTTGCATTGCCAGCATCTAGTCCATCTAAAGCCAAGTCTGTCCTGTGTGCTACTTAATTGGTATCACATCAGACCTTCACTCTTTGCTTTACTGTTGGTGAGGCCACATGGTTATAGGCATCTTTTTAGGGATAATCTTTGCTAGGGTACATGAATTACTTGGCCACCAGGCACTCATGGGAGAATACTATTCACAACTTATTGCACAGATGAGTCCCATTCTCCCTGTTTTAGGTGAGATTAACTGAACCATCTTGGAGGAGTAACTGTGTTCAAGTTTACCTTTATTGTAGTGCTTGTTATCCCAGCATTTTACATCAAAAACACATTACTCAAGTAGTTTAAACAGTTTTCTAACAAAGTTAAATAATTCCAAAAATGTACAGTGATTTACTAAAAACAGTTCTTACTATGTAAGACAATATCAACTGTAGTTAAAACAGTCAAATAATTGGTCCTAACAAACACCAACAAGTAAACTATAGGCCAGCATCTGTGTCACAATAATTACAGATTGGGTTTGATAGAGCATTAGCAAAATGAAGACTACCCTCAGAGCAACAACAATTCTGGTGGACAAGATTTAAATTTTAAATGGAGGAACATTCAAATAATTAACTGTGTCATACTGTGCCTGAAGAATAACAAACAAAGTATAAAAGTCACCAAGTCAAATTTCATTAGGAACACCATAGGATCATAGCATCATAGGAAGTTGCTAGTCTAATGGCTCTAGGGCCTTTACAAGCCTAACCAAGTTCTACCCTTATTTCTACGATCAGCACCTATTGTCCCTGTCCAAGAGGGACAGAGGTGGAACCCCCATAGTGAATTTACAGTTACACATCCAGTCATCCAGATTGCATTTGAAGAGGCCAATGAGGTGCTCTGTTTGACATGAAGGGGGAGTTTGTTTCAAAGGTGTGGTAACCTCTGGGAGACAAATCTGTCCCTCCAGCTGGTTCTATTAATGGCAAATACCAGGTTAAGGTCTTTACAGCAAGTAACCCATGTGCCATTTGACTTGCGGTATGCAGCATTTCCAGTAAGGAAGGGTCGGAGATTGCCTTATATGCAAGGCAGAGACCACCTCTGAGTATTCTCTATGAAACAGAATAAAGGGACAGTGATTTCAGATGATCTACATAGGACAGATGCTGAAGACCTTGAATTTTCCTTGTGAGGAACCTTTGTGGTCTCTCCAGTTGCTGTAGATGCTTGGAAAAAATACATACCACAAGAGGCGTTGTACTTGATTGTTGGCCTGATGAGGGAAGAGTACAGAGAGGTTATAACTTCTTTTTTTCCAAGAGGAAATGCCCTTACTTATGAGATGAGCAATGTAGAATGTCCTTTTTACCACTGTGGGGACATGGTGATCAAAGTTAAGGTTGCTGTCAATCTGCATGCCCAGGTCTGTCACCACTGAGTGCATACTTAAGGTGTTGCTATTGATGTGGTAGTTAGCAGGAACATTGCACTTACTAACAGGGATGATAATACATTTTTTGCACTGAGTTTAAGGCCAAAACTTTGCAACCAATCATTTGTGTAAGGCACTTTTGTAGGATGTTGACATCATTTGGAGATTCTGTCCACTCCCACTTTGCAGTCATTGTTTGTACTTTGCTTGCAGTTTGGAGAAATAGATTCCAAATAGTAGAGGTCCCAGGACTGATCCCTGTGAAACACCACTAGTTACAGGTATAATGTTGGAAGTGGATTCCCCTATTGTTTTTTATTTATTTATTTAACATTTGTTAACCGGGAAAGTCCGACATGGAACAAAGCCAATTTTCAGCGGAGGCTGGGGGCGAAATGGTCCAGATGCATGTCTTTGTAAAGTGAGAGGAAACCAGAGCACCCAGAGGAAACCCACACGAACACAAGGAGGACATGCAGACTCCACACAGAAGGCACTCTAGCCAAGAATTCAACCAGAGAACCTCTTGCTGTTATGCGACAACGCTCCGGTGCACCACTGGGCTGTCTATTTTGACTATATATGTTGTATCAGTGAGCCAGTTAGTAACCAATCTAATGATATAAGGGTTGATACCTAGCTGGGTAAGTTTTTTAATGATGCCTGAGTGGGGAATAATGTCAAAAGCCTTAGCTAAGTGTAGGTAGGCTGTATGCACAGATTTCCCAGGGCCTTGATGACTGTCTTGAAGAAGTCCACCTGCTTTAACAGGTATGATCTCTGTTTGACAAATCCAAACTGAGTAGGGTCAAATGTTTACAGATTACTTATATCTTTGTTGATAAGGTCCATGATGATTCATTCCATGGCCTTGCAAGAACCAGGAACGAGTTGGCAAATATCTTCTAGTATCTTTCTTCATCACCTGATGATGTGTACTTCCCTCCAACCACAAATCCATACTGAAAAGGCTGCAACCAGGCACTATGACTAGGGCAAAACAAGATCCCATCTCTAATCACCAGATCATTTTCTTTGTTTTCCATTCAATATAGCGGATGCATCTCACTTACTAAACCACAGTCAAATATATTGTTCTGGTTTCTGAAGCAAAGCAAGAAGATTAAAGTAAATCCTCCAAATGAACCAAAACAGTGTAGCTAGCTCCACAGTCTGGCAGCCACCTACAGTCATTGTCTAGAGAGCCGCTACATCAGAATGGTCACTGTGGGTCACTGCTGGTTTGGTTCCAATTCTTAGACTAATTTGCCGAGTGTGTTCCTACCTAGCACATAAACTCCCAGGCAAAGACAAAAAGGTCAAGATCCCAGAAGGAGGTGTGTGTGTGTGTGTGTGTGTGTGTGTGTGTGTGTGTGTGTGTGTGTGTGTGTGTGTGTGTGTGCGCACGCGCTCGCATGCATGCCCGCGCATGTGTATACGCGTGCATGTGTGTGTGTGTGTGCGCGCTCGCATGTGTGTACACGCGCATGCGTGTGTGTGTGAGTGTGTGCGCGCACAGTTGTATATATAAGCACAACAAATATATAGCTAGATGTAACTATAGAATGATAAGTAGCTAGATATATACATGTACATATATACTGCCATGACATGAACGGGTAGTTAGTCATCTTGAATTTGTGTCTTTCGACTTTTCCCGGTTAGGGGTCGCCACAGCGGAACTCCGGTCCGCTAATGATTGGCAGTTGATTTTTACGTACCGGCTTGCCAGGCCTGATGCACAACCTTCAACGGATGCGCCCATTCACGCATGTCTCCACGCAGAAGATGCTCTAGCTGAGAATCGAACCGGACAGCATCTTACTGTGAGGCGACAATGCTACCGCAGCACCACCAGTCATCTTGAATATTTTTTTTTTTTTTTTTTGTGAACAATGTTTACTGACTTTTATTCATTTATCATATTAAATACAGTGCAGGCCCTTTGTATTGTGCATAACTAACTGATACATTGGCTTCTGTTACCATTGTTCTGAGACTTCTTTTTTATACAGTACTGATATATCAACTTGTAAGAGAACCGAGCAGAGTTCTTACCACTTTAGCAGTGAACATATTTTGTCATGGACTATAACACTTTTCTGTGTAATAATGCTTTGAACAACACTTCTCTAATTGCATGTTACCCATCTATAATTTCTCCTTTACCCGTATACAAAATACAGTGCAACCAAGACTTCATGCTTTATATTTATTTTTCATATACTGCATAGTAATAGTAGTGGTAAATATCATTTAATATTTACATATCTGTGTGTCATAAATAGACGTGATACAGCACACTTGTGCTCACTCTGTATTCTGTCATTTTTCTAATTTAACATTCCCATATGTTCAATTGGTCAATTAACAGCTTTAATTTCTCCTCTCCCCTGTGTCTCATTTCCGTTTCTTTTACTGTTGCTATAATCTTAATCACCTCAGATATCTAACGAAAGCAGCCAACAAAAAGAAGAAATGATAACACAAATGAATATAGTTCAAAACTGCTTCAGGAAGGCAACAGGATAACCACAAAACGTGCTTCGGATAAAAATGTTTTATTAGACCAAGAATGTAAGCGCTTTCACGGTTATAAAATCCACTTCATCAGACGTACCTCCATCAATACAATAAAAGCTATATATACCTATTTCAAATTTCAAACAACCAAATGCAGTAATAAATCAATCAATCAATTAACAAAGTATAACATTATAAAATAATTTAAAATAATATATAAAATACACCATAAATGTATCAAATCATAAACTATAATATAATGTGAGTAAATTAATTTTATAAATAGATTAGTTTTTTAAAAAAAATGTATTATTTAATACCTCTGGCTTTAAGTAAAGGTTTCAGTGGGACCACGTCATTTAAGCCCCTGCCCCTGTGGGCACCCAACCTAAGAATCCACTTCACTTCTAAATTTTTAGTGGCATTAACTAAATCTCCTAATCTAATACTTTCATCCTGTTTTTGTAAAACTTGAAAAACAAATGTATGTTTATCGCCATAGTTCAATGTATGTTTGCCTAAGGCACTATATATATATAAGCTTTATTAGTACAGTATACATGATCCCTTATCCTCTCTCTCAGTGTACGATTAGTCTTACCAACGTAGAATGAATAACATTCTACGCAGTGAGCAATATAAACTAGATTTTTTGTAATACAATTACTAGTGTCTCAACTCCCATAAATAACCCGTATCAAGGTGTTTAAAAATATAGATTCATCTATCAAGGGACATTGTGTGCGTTTTCCACATTTTTTAGTACCTAGCCATTCTGATCTACTCAAATTTTTCTTGTTGTTACTCGATGGATAACAAAGTTGGCACTTCAAACATTTTGAACATCAGCATGTATTCACTTGGCCCAAAACTTCTCAGTTGCATGAACAAATGCTACGTAACAATTCTCGTAATCCTACAGCTTGAAAGCAGGATAAAACACCTGATCGTCAACAAGAGGGTGTGAATATTTCGGTTGAGAGGCGTGCCCATCGACAAGATTCTATGAACTTGTGTCTGCAGGAGAATCTGCCTAGGTCTGAAGAGATGTCAGATTCAAACAATGGAGATGAGGCGCCATTGGCTAAACACATAGAAGAGGAGGTAGCATCACCATTGCCAGCAAAGTCTGTATACTCCACACCGATGGAGATACCACTTGGGGAATCATCTAAATCAATAGGGGTTGATGGACACTCTAAGAATGATGTAGTTAGACGAAAAATCTATCATGACAAAACACATATGCAAGGTTTTCCAGCGTTGCCTCTCCCTATTCGACAGGCCGGAGAGGGTCGATGGAACGAGACAACTTTCGAGGACACAAACGGAAAGAAGCACCGGTCCAACAACAAACACAAACTTTAAAAAAGATGTGGGGCCAGGAAACATAGTTTGGAACATCTCTCGTTATGAACTCACTGCATTTGAAACATCGTCACTTAATAAAGGTTTGACTTTCATACCTGCTAGCTCTATGGATGTTAGTGAAGCAGTTATTGCTCTTCGTTTGTTTACTCGTAACTTAGCACTAATAATGATGTTTAATAATGATAGTTTTGTGATTTCTGATGAAGAATGTACATTTAAAAGAAAAAGTATGTACGATCCTTTACTTCCACCTAATCTTGAAACATTCTTAAAAGCATGTGAGAACCTTATATACATGGACAATATTTTGGGAATGTCTGATTATGAACACAACTTAACCAAAAATGAGAGAATGGCACTTGATAATCTTAAAAGTAATGATAGAATTGTTATACGACCTTCTGATAAGGGAGGACCGATAGTAGTCATGGATGCTGACTACTACTATAACATGATGGAAGAAATGTTAAGAAATGAAGGTGCCTATCAACAGGTTTCAATAGATGTAATTTACGCTATGCAGCAAAACATATTTCATACATTGAACGAATGTCTCTGTATGGGTGTAATAACAAAATAATTTTTTAAGTATTGTACAGTTGATTTTCCTTTGATACCTCAATTGCAAGGCCTACCCAAAATTCATAAAGATCCTCTTCTTCCCAAATTTAGAACTATTGTAGTGGGATCAGGTTGGTTAACAGAACCGATCTTGATATATTTGGATACTGAGTTAAAGAAAGTTCTTTCAAGGTAGGATTATGTATTAGAGGATATGGAACAGTTTTTAACTAGTTTATTTGAAACTGTTAATGATTCATCAGATTTGAATGACTTGACATTAGTTACCCTGGATGTAGTTGCCCTGTTTACCACTATCCCAAATGAAGAAGGGATAAAAATGGTTAAAACACTTATGATAGAGCAAAGGCTCGTTGATATAAGTAGAACTGAACTTTTATGCATGCTGTTAGAGCTGGTACTGGACAATAATGTATTGCTTTTTCAAAATATATGCCACAAACAAGTCTCTGGTGTAGCAATGGGTACTAGCTGTCCCAACACCTATGCTAATCTGGTGCTGGTAGCTTGGGAGATTGAACATCTACTACAAGTTCCACAGATAGCTTTTTATAAGAGATTTTTGGATGATCTTTTTATCCTCTGGAAGGGAGATAAAGGGTCCCTTATACAATTTTATAATAGGATAAATAGTAGTAATGATTTTTTGTGATTTACTCTGCAGTATTCGAATGATAACATAGATTACTTAGATGTAAATGTTTGTTACAAATGGAGTGTGTAGTACTAAAGTGTACAGGAAATCCTGTTATAGGCCTACTTTTTTGCATAGAAACAGCATGCATAATACTAAAATTTTTTGTAATGTTGTGAAGGGGCAAGCAATGAGGGTGTCAAGATTATGCTGTGAGGAAGAGGTGTACAGTAATGAGTTGGATAACTTAAAGACAAGTTTTTTAATGAGAGGATATGATGAGCATGAAATAAATAGGGTTTATACAGAAGTAAAAGCTGAGAGAAATGGTTGAGCTAAACCCTATTTTTCTTATGGTTCTAGAAACCAGGAAAGGAGAACCTATAAGGTATTTGAGTCAAAACTTCCAGTTGTCTTACCTTATACCATGAATGTTTGTAAAATACAAGAAACCATAGCTCAAAATTGACATATATTACTAATAGATGAGGTAACAAAGAACATTGTGGGAGATCACCCCACGTATGTGTATAAGAATAAAAAGTGTTTGAAGCGCCAGCTTTGTTATCCATTGAGTAACAACAAGAAAAATTTGAATAGATCAGAATGGCTAGGTACTAAAAAATGTGGAAAATGCGCACAATATCCCTTGATAGCTGAATCTAGATTTTTTTAAACACCCTGATACAGGTTATTTATGGGAGTTGAGACACTCCAGTAATTGTACTACAAAAAATCTAGTTTATATTGCTCACTGCGTAGAATGTTATTCATTCTACGTTGGTAAGACTAATCGTACACTGAGAGAGGAGGATAAGGGGTCATGGATACTGTACTAATAAAGCTTATATATATAGTGCCTTAGCCAAACATACATTGAACTATGGAGATAAACATACATTTGTTTTTCAAGTTTTACAAAAACAGGATGAAAGTATTAGATTAGGAGATTTAGTTAATGCCACTGAAAATTTGGAAGTGAAGTGGATTCTTAGGTTTGGTACCCATAGGGACTGGGGCTTAAATGATGTGGTCCCACTGAAACCTTTACTTAAAGCCAGAGGTATTAAATAATATATATATATATATATATATATTTTTTTTTTTTTTTTAAATAATCTATTTATATAATTAATTTACTCACATTATATTATAGTTTATGATTTGATACATTTATGGTGTAGTTTATATATTATTTTAAATTATTTTATAATGTTATACTTTGTTAATTGATTGATTTATTACTGTAATTGGTTGTTTGAAATTTGAAATAGGTATATATAGCTTTTATTGTATTGATGGAGGTACGTCTGATGAAGTGGATTTTATGACCATGAAAGTGCTTACGTTCTTGGTCTAATAAAACATTTTTATCCAAAGTACGTTTTGTGGTTATCCTGAAGCAGTTTTGAACCACCTCAGATATCTGTGGTTTCTCTCTTGCTTTCCACTTCCTTGTTATTACTTCTTTTGTTATTGCCACAAGCAGGGAAAGTATGGCTATTACATAACTAGCTTTTTGTTACTTTGGCACAGCTAACTGAAAAGGTTCTTTCATAAATGTTTCATCAGCTCCACAGATGTATTTTATAATATTTCCTAACTTCAGTTTATATTGCTAGAGTTCTGAGTATTCCCATAATATTTTTTCCATGTTCCTCTTTCCTTTTTTCACATCTCCAACATAATAGTTAAGAACATCTTTTCAAGTTTTGCTGGTTTGTAAAAATACTTGTGAAAACACTCCCATGCAGTTATTTTAAACTTTATTGATTTTGTAGCATATTTAGGGGCTAAACACACTTCCCCCATTCTTCTTCTTTAAAAAGCTTTCCTAATATTTCACTTCATTCCTGCTTCAGTTTTATACTGCAGTGATACTACAGTTCTAAAATAACTCATGTACTCTTCCTATAACTTTTTTCTTTGTTGTAGTGTCTAACCTTGTTGCCTCTGATCATAGAGGATAGTCATGAATCAGAAGCCACATTTTCTATTTCTGCAGTACATTATATATAATATAAAACACAATTCAGACCTCTGCCTATTCCCTTTATCAATTTTTTTTATATTTCTAATGTAGAGTAGTGCTTTGTGTTGATCTCAGTGGGCTGCTTTAATTGCTTTAGTTTGTAGGAGCAGGGGGTTCGGTAGTTTGTGGGTTTTTTGGGTGGTTTTCTACTGTAGTTCTAATGTATTTTTTAATTTATTGCTTACATGTCAGTTAATTTTGCAGATACCTTTTAGTACTTTATTAGAGTTATGTTAGTATTTCTTAGTTGTATAGTTTATTTTTTAGCTAGTTAAAAATCAGCTCTATTTTGGAAGTAATGCAATTTTATGTTTTTTTTTTTTACTTCTTTTATTTGTCATTTGTATACTCCTACAGATGAACAGAGAGGTGTGTGTGTGTGTGTGTGTGTGTGTGTGTGTGTGTGTGTGTGTGTGTGTGTGTGTGTGTGTGTGTAGTGTTTGTGATGTTACTTTTTTAACTTAAAATTAAAAAAAATAATGAGAACCAGTCTTTGTTTTACTTTATTCTTGTTTTATTCTACTTTTATCTTTGTAAGTTAAGTTTAGCTTTGGGTTTGATAATTTAGTATATGTTGGCTAGTGTGTTTAGGGGTTGTGTTTCTGTCTGTGTTTTGCATTTGCATATTTCTTTAGTTTTTAACAAGTAAATATAGAGGAGTTTCAGTAAGACTGATGACATGCCAAGGAGGTAGAGAAGTGCTTGATGATGCAACCGAAATGTACCAAGAGTGTAACTAAATTATATTTATAAAATTGACAAAGTAAACTGACCAATCAGATTGCTAGTTACCTGTCTGCTATATGTGTTCCATGCATGGGATAAAGGTAGTGCAGGCTAACCAGATCACATGTTCAGTCGCAGCTCCATTGTCCTTCAGAATCTCACTGACAGACGTTTTGTGTCACTCACCAATAACCCTGATGTGCACTGTAAAAAGGCATTGAGTCAACTTAAACAGAAAATATCTTAAGAAAAATGAAAAAGAAGTAGAGAATCCAGAAATAAAAATACTTGCCATAGAAACGGTTTGTTTGTGTCTTTCGGCTTTTCCCGGTTAGGGGTCGCCACAGCAGAACTCCGGTCCACTAATGATTGGCAGTTGATTTTTTATGTACTGGCTTGCCAGGCCTGACGCACAACCTTCAACGAAGGTACTACCATTCACGCATGTCTCCACTCAGAAGACGCTCTAGCTGAGAATCGAACCGGACAGCGTCTTACTGTGAGGCAACAACGCTACCGCAGCACCACCACCGCGTAAACATACCAAATCTACCAGAATGGCAATAAAACAAGAAAAATATCTCACACACACACACACACACACACACACACACACACACACACTCTCAAACATATTTTTATTGCCATTATTTTTAACAAATGTAAAAAACTGAGAGAAAACTAACATTTTGAATTCAAGTTTTCAGTGTTCCTGTATGAACAATCACCCCTTAAAATATGATTTTTCCAGCTAAGATCAAAAATGTGATTTATGCAGACAACTACAGAATGCATTTATAAGTGGAACTGCACAGTGACACACAGTACTTAGACATAAGAGTCCGTAAAATGACTACCTTGACAATTTCATAGCAAAATTCAACACAGTTGTAGTTGTAATAAGTATTTTTATTAGTGTCCCTGAGCTTAAATCGTTGAATACTGTCACTTCTAGAAAATGTACCCTTATCTTGCTGTTGGTGGTGGTGAAGTGCAGGAATGTTGTGGAACAGTTGATGTAATCTTAAAAGTGTCATAAAGCTTTCTTGTTGCTTTCCCATATGATGAAAATATCATTAGTAAAGCATACATAGAACTTCATATGATCCATGAATATAAAATTCTAAATGCACTCCTTTTCCCATTTCCACATGACAACATTCGCAAGGCTGGAGGCCATTGCTGCCCCATGGCTTTTATGATGGTTTGTCTGTAATAATGCTGGCTAAAGTTGATGCAATTGTTTACATCAACAGTTCTACAACATTCTTACACAGACCCTAAAGCAGAGGCCAGGAAGAGAAGCTTGACATTCATTTTCACTAACTGCTATACAGAAGTAAGAAAAGCAATTACAGCCAACTGGGTTATAATTTTGTATAAAATAGAGAACATTCTTGGACCTGGATCATGCAAAGAACATTAAGGACTACCTGGAGGGCAAAACAGAAGAAAACTCACAAATGGTAAGAGGCATCTATAAATGTGGGCATCCTGACTTCAGATATTGCAACCTTATGAGTGGGAATGACTACTTTATTGGCATATACTTCAACAAGAAATTTCCCAGCACAACTAAGAGAGACTGCAACAGTAAAAGTGTAGTCTGTAGGGCTTAGTGTGAAAAATGTGAATGTTTCTACACAGGGAAAACCATCAATAAGCTTAAAATTTGGATAGCGCATCACTTACCTCAAAGTCTGTAACCCCCCCCAGAAACTAGCGTGGTAAGTGAGAAGCAGTGCTTATAATTTACTAGGTATAAACAGCAGTTGCGTGTTAAAAGGTTATGTTGGCACAAAGAAAACTTAATCTGAGTTTACTACTAGGAGGATTTCCACTAGGGGCAATTTGGCTTAACTATCCAGTCAAAGCCTAGAGGGATATTAAAAATGCATCTGTTCATTTTTTGCTCAAATGCTTTTATATTTCCATTTTTATTTTGCTTTTTTTTTTTGCTTTGAATTGTATTTTTGATGGTTCTGAAGGAACATTTTTCGTGAAAACACTGATATAAAAGAAGTAATATGAGAGGTCTGAAGTATTTTAATGTCTGATAAAATATCAGTTCTTCACATGTCCTGTATTAGCTGGCTTTTTAAGGACACCTAGTTTAATTATTGTGAACAGAATAATATTGTAAAATGTAGTGGAGATTATTCAGGAGCTATTAGAAAGGATAGAAATTGCTTCTGAAAATATAGCTAGGGAGTGGGATAAAATTAAAGTGGACCTTAAAAATAGGGTGGAAATAAAAGTAAGGGAGCTATGGTTAGGACACAACAAGAATTATTTAGTAGGACTGACATGTTAAAGTATTGCAGAATAGGGGGGATCTTACAGAACAAGAAGAGGATCAACTAAATAATGTTACATAGCTTATCTTCTTGTTTGGAGAATTTTATTATGTTATACATTTATTATCAAAATGTATTGAACTATTGTGACAATTTTATGAAAAATTAAAAAAATCTTTTGAGTAAAAAGAGGAGGATTAACTGCAGAATGCTAAGCAGAAAAGAAGGGATTACCTTGATAATATGCACGAGTATAGAAAGATTGCTGTTAAGCAACTGATTATTGATAATAACACTAGAGCACAAAAACTTTTAGCACAACGACTTAGGCAACAGAAAGTAGAAAGGGCTGTTGCCAAGCTTAGGGAGCCTATAACAAGGAAGATAAAAGACCCTATAGAAGTATTAGACATATTTTGGAAAGTCTATGCAAGTCTATATAAAGCAGAGAAATGTGGAAATCAAGATAAGATACAAATGGAAATGTTTATGGAAGAATTAAATATAAAACCAAATGGAGAATTCAGCAAAACACCAACAAAGCAACAACCAATAATCCACAATGGATCTTCACAACGCAGCCTTTATTCACCAAAGTAGCAGCACTTTATTCAGTAAGCGCTTTCGTCTTACTAATGACTTCTTCAGACTGAATAAAAATTCTTCTTACCAACCACATATACACGCGCCTAATTTTCATTAATTAATTATTCAATTAAAAAACTATTTCAAAAGTAAAACACATTTTAAAGCAACAATATTTTAAAACATTTATATTTATGACTTCATAGAAGCACATAATTTTCATTTGTAATTGTACTATAATTTTAAAAAATTCAAAACATTTAATGTTTGAACCTTTTTCTTTTTAGATAGACTTTAAAATTTTCCTTGTCATTCAGACAATGCAGCAGTATTCTTTCCATTTTAACTCTTCTTCTGCTGCTAAATTATTTTCAAAATTCATAACTTTATCTACTACCATAAATTTTGGATTTCCGCTACATTCAGTGTTCGTATAATGCCTTTCCCATGCATTGTTAACATCTTTTCTTTGAATTGCATGTAAATGTTCTTTTACTGTTTTATGCAATTCCCTAGTTGTCATACTGACATAATAAGAGGTACAGCCTGAACAAATAGACAGATAAACAACAAATGTCATCCTACAGACATTTTCATTAACTGCCTGTAGCCTAAAATTGTTTATAAATAATGTTGATCCTTTGTAAATAAATTTACAGTATTCACAATTCAAACATTTCCAAATTCTATCTTTTCTTTCATTCAAATATTTTACCTTGTTTTGAAAAATACTGTTAAATTTTTTACCCTTTTTGTTAACAAAAATAGGGACCTTCACCCACAACTTTATTTATTTCTGGAAAACTACTCATAATGTTCCAATTTTCTTTAAACAGATTTTTAATCTGACCACCATCTATGGAGTATGGTACCACTATCCCTAAACCATAGTCCTTATGCTTTGTCATATTATTATTCTCATGGGATGTTCTCATATTTTTAACTACAGTGGGCAGTTTAGTTTCTTTTCTTTTTTGTCCAACCTCTTCCAATTTCTCTTCCAGGATTTTTTCTGGATAACCCCTAACTGCAAATTTATCACATAACAATTTACTCTCTTCAGCATATCTCTTGTCACAATCTGTTAAATCATTAAATATGCCAAGGTTAGAGGTAGATGAGGTTCAATTACTAATGATTAGGATAGGAGCAGATGAGATAAATATTGTGATGTATAACCAATCTACAGGAAAGTCCCCAGGAGTAGATGGTATTTGGAAGCTAGGAGGGAAAAAGCTGATAAAGATCTAGATAGAAGATTTTGTTTAACAGTATTTTAAGAGGAAGAGCAGTCCAACATCCTGGAAGAAAGCAGTGGTAGCTGTAATACCTAAGGAGGGTAAAGATCCATCGGACCCAGCTTCATACAGGCCCATTTCAATACTAAACCATGATTATAAAGTGTTCATGTCTATAATGGCTAAAAGAATAACAAAAGTAATGCCACAACTGATAGGTATGGATCAACATGGTTTTGTGGAGGGGAGGCAAACATTTGACAAAATTAACAGAACACTGATGATCCAGAGAGAAGCAGTATGTAAGAAAATATCATTGTTGTTGGTGGGTCTTGATATAAAGAAAGCATTTGACAGAGTAAGTTGGGACTTTATGAGCAGGGCAATGGAAGCATTTGCATTTCCTGAAAAATATTTTAAGGTTGATTAGGAGGATATATGAGGGATCAGATGCAAAAATTAAAGTGGATGGGGTCCTTTCTTATAATTTCTGCTAGAGCAGGGGAACCAGGCAAGAATATCCTCTTTTCCCTTTGTTATTTGCATTATATTTAGAGCCATAGGCAAAGAAAATAAGAGACTCAGAAATTCAGGATATTGTTGGTATGGTAGTCAAGAAAAGCTGGCTTTATTTGCAGATGATTTTATTTATTTGTTTAACATTTGTTAACTGGGAAAGTCCGATTTGGAACCAAGCCAATTTTCAGTGGAGGCCTAGGGAGAAATGCTTCAGATGCAGGTCTTTGTAATGTGGGAGGAAACCCACAAAAATGCAGGGAGGACATGCAGACTCCGCACAGAAGGCACTCCAGCTGAGAATCAAACCAGAGAACCTCTTGCTGTGAGGTGACAACACTACTGCTGCACCACTGCACCATCCGTTTATATCTGACAAAACCAGAAAGAGACATTACAGTGTTGTGGAACATTTTGAGACAGTTTCAGATCTTTTCAGGATACAAAATACATGCAGCTAAAACAAAGGCAATAGCGGTAAATTATGTACCCATATATGAATTGGTTCGTCAATATCCTTATTTATGGGGACATGATAAAATGAGGTATTTAGAGTATGGAGTAAAAATGATTCTGGTGTGGCAGCTAAGGATATGTGGGAAGAGACTAAACAAAAGATAATAATACAAAAACTGAGAAAATGGAAGCTTTGTTGTATGGATATGGATAGTAAGATACAGGCAGTCAAAATGTTTTAGTGCCTTTAGTCTTACACACAGGTCAGAATATTTTTATCGACCAGAGGAGAAGTTGTGGATAGCAATTAATAAAGAGCTGAAGGACTTTATGTGAGAGGGGAAGATGGCAAAAATCAAGTGGGATAATCTGATTCTTCCAGGAGAACAGGGCAGATTAGGATTACCCAATTTGAAGGGGTATTTCAGAGCTACACGGTTAAGGCCTCTGTACATAACACAAGCAGAAAACTATAATTCAAAGTGGAAAGGGATGACGCTGGAATGGGGAGAAGCTCAAGAAACAGGGAGAGACTGGGATTTTGGATGCAGGTCTTTAAGGAGAATAACAATAATCATACAGAATATTATATCCATAAAGTAGCAAAAAGTATTCTAAGAACTAAGCCAACACAGGAAAGCAGACAGGAGATTCTGATGATAGGACTATTAGTGATATAGACAATAGGTAGGAGGGGGCTGGAATTTATTGGAGAAAACTGGCAAAGGAACCAAGGTACTGGGAGCAAATAACTAGAAAGGGAAAGATGACAGAATGGGAAGATGCCAAGAATTTATTTGGACTGCAGATTAGAGATTGCCTTCCCTATCAGAGATTGATATCAGAGTACAGGCAAAGAGAAAGAAATAGGAGGGTCCTAAATGAAAGACCAGCACTGGTAGAGTTTTTAGTAGACTCTAGAACAGAAACTACCATTATTAGTAGAGCATATAAAATATTGCATGATAACTATAAGAATCGGTCAGAGGAGGTTAAAAAGGATTGGGGAGACAGATTGGACAAGCAATTCACAAAGAACCAATGGAAGGATATATGTATGTCTTCCAAATATGCAACAAAATCTAGAAGATTTAGGATTTTTGCTTGGAAATGTTTGCATAGATATTTTTATACCTCAAGTAGCCTCCAGAGAAAGTTTCCTCGGGTAGATAGCATGCTATGATACATCCAATCTGTCTCCCCACCTACAACCTCCTGGTTTAAATAGCCTTCTCTTCTAACTCTGCTCAGGATATAACTTTTTACTGAAGTCTCCACTTAGATATCAATATTTCATCTAGATTTATTGCTCTGGCCATGCCTTATACAAAAAAAAAAAAATTTTATGCTCTGTTTTTGTATACAACTAATTGTTACTTCCTTCTATTTTGCTGTATTCTTCTGTATACTTTTTCATGATTGTACTTAATTTTGGTGTTTTTTATTCTATAATGTTAGTTTGTATATCATTTGTTAATGGCTTGTTCTACTCAACATGGAGCTTTTCTCCCCGGGCCTCTACTGAAAATGGACATGCATCCAGCTAGACTAGCCCGGTCAACAAATGTAAAATAAAAATAAAATAAATAAAAATAGCAAATGTTGGAGGTGTGACGGGGAAGAAAGAGGTAATTGGGAACATATTTTCTGGGAGTGCAATGAGTTGAGGGACTTTAAGGATTCCCTGCGGGGTGCACTGTCAGAGATGCTGGGTGGGCAGATTGGTGTGACAAGGGAGATGATTTTTCTGTGCTATGATACAGAATCGCAATTGCCTAGACATGGTAAGCCCTTGCTGTCTCTAATTATGGTGGCTGCCAAAAAAGCAATTACTAGAAAATGGAATTCAAAATCTAAACCAACTATATGAGAAGTAGTGAATATTTTAGCAGAGATAAAACTACTGGAATTGAGATCTTTAGAAGAAGGTAGGAGCAAACTACACAGGAAAAAAGTGGGAATTGTGGGGACAGTACATACTGGGGAGGAATGAGGTTTAAAAGAAGGCAGGACTTAAATGAGCTATGTAATGTTTGACCGAAAACAGTTAGGTGGATTATAAGTGATGTATAATGTTTGCAACTGGGAGTGTGTCAGTATGGTTTGTGATGTAATATATTTTCAACTAGGACTGTGTCGGTGTGGTTTGTTTTCATGTATGTAAATGTATGATTGCTTATGTCATAAGTGATGTTTTAATAAAGCTGTTTCTTTTAAAAAAAATGGCAGTAATTGAATAATTTATGTAATGTTGCTTAGGTTATATGATGTATAGCAATATATGTGAAGCATAATGTTTGTTAATTTTGATTTGTTGATACAGTTTGATTACTTTTGTATAAATGTAAATGTGTCTCTGTTACAAGTGATAATTCAATAAAGGTGTTTAAAAGAAGAATAATATTGTAAGAATATGCAAAAAGTTTAGTGAGTTTTATAACCATCAGTTTTTAATATGCCACAAAAAAGAGGGCTACTGTATTGATACCGGAATTAATTACTGTGAACAGAAAAATGTACTATGCTTAAAAGATATTCCTTAATTTCTTGCATTGTATTAATGCATTAAAATTTTGAGGGCACATTGGTAAAGCAAGATATTCAAATATTTTTTCATCCCTCTTGGTCCGCATTTCCAGTTATGTTAATTAAGATGTGTTTGAGACCCTGTCAAGAGTTGAATCCCACTACATATTTTCCACCAACTACAGATGACTATGCTAATTAGTATGTTTTTGGGACCCTATAAGGAGTTTAAACCTGCTACATATTTTCAGCCAACCACAGAGTGCTACTGCTTTTACCAGCATGCCCCTCCCACAGACTGTGTGTGTATTCACCAGCATGCCCCTCCCACAGACTGTGTGTGTATAAAAGCGAGCATGGTATTTAGATATTTAGTTAACATATAACACTATGAATTAGATAGTCAATTTTAGACAAAGGGCTCATCCATTGACCAATAAAAAAACATTCTGAAACATGGGGAAGCTTGCCTTAGTATATAGAGGAACTACCTAATGTTTGTGTTATGTGATATTAACCGACTCAACAAAAAAATCATGTCTTCTCTCTCTTTTGTTTATATTTTGTCCCCTAAGCCTCACTTAGGAAGGTCAGGTAGGATGGTTAGACTTGTTACACTCTAAAAAAATAACGACTTGCACACGTGTCAGACCACAAAATGAATGCATGAAAAGTAAGGGAGGAGGAGTATCAATAGTCATCAAAGATAAATACACCTGCAGATTGGTTAAACAGAATAATTCCCCAGAGTTACTCCAAATGCAGATAACTATAGCAAAGACCCCTTTCCAAGTTTTTGTCAGCTACAGATCCCTCTCCATGAACTATGATATCTACACTGTCTACTTGGACCTACTTGAGTTGGTGAAAATACAACCAACAACCAAACACCCTGGTTATGGGTAACTTTAAGTACCCATCCATAGATTAGGTAAATTATATGTGTACAAGCACACTCTCCCAAAGGTTCTTGGACTTCGTTAACTGAAATGCCTTGGAGCAGATCATTTGCACCCCCACGAAGGGCCCAAACATTCTGGATGTGGTAATCACTTGTATGGTAGAATGGTGCACCACCACAAGTGTGCAGCCCTCCCTGGTGAAGTCTGAGCATAAATGAGTCTCTTTCAAAGTGATGATAGAATCAGACCCTCCTACAGGAGAAATTAGGATAAAAAACATCTCCAAAGCCAACTACAGCCTCTTACAAGTGGGCTTCAAAACTCCTGTTTTTACTGATGGCAAGGACACCTATAGTGGGATATATACCAATGCATTGTATAAACATCTGTACAATTGTATTGACATAGCCGTTCCTGATAGGACCAAAGCAAGATCGTCAAGAAAAAACAAGCCTGCCTGGTGGACATCCACCATAAACAAGTTATATAATTTGAGGAAAAAAATGCTGTCTAAGAACAAGAAGGAATGATCTCAGAATTGGAAGCACACCCTTCTCAGCTTGAACAAGCAATTAAGACATCTTGTAAAGTTCTCCAAAGCTAACTTTGAATATAGAGTAACATCCCTCGCTAAGGATAACCATGAAGCATTCTTAATCTACATCTGAAACCTTAAAGGAAAAGCCCAGATTTGTGCTGAACTGGTAGTGAATGGTACCACATATACTGAACCAGTAGAAATAGTCAACCTGCTAACGGACAGTTCAGTGAAAATTTCTGCCCCCTGTCTCCGACACATATACCCCAAAACAGTCCTATCACATACTCTCCACCTAGTATCTTTAAAGAGCAGGTCTTAACTGCTGTCTCTAAGGCTAAAAACACAGCCTCACTGATAACATCCCAGACTGCGTTCTCAATGGTTTAAAACAGGAGTTAGCAACACCACTGGGCACTGTTTTCAACTGCAGACTAAGCACTGGTTTTGTCCCTGCTGAATGGAAAACAGCTACCATCATCCCCTTGCTGCACAAGGGGGGGAGGTGCATTCATCTACCCTGGGAACTATAGACCCATTAGTCTAACCAGCCTTGTCTGCAAGGCCATGGAGAGAATCATCAAGGACCTTATCAACAAGGATATAGGAGATCTTCAAACAAGTAACCTGACCCAGTTTGGTTTTGTTAAAGGGAGATCCTGCCTGTTGAACCTGGTGGACGTCTTCTAGACTGTCACCAAACCCTGGACAAAGTCAGATCTGTGTATATGGCCTACCTAGACTTTGTCAATGCCTTTGACACAATCCCCCACTCAGGCATCATTGAAAAAACTCACCCAGCTAGGGGTCAACCCATATACTGTCAGGTGGGGACACCACCTCCACCAGCAGACCCTTTATCAGTGATGTTCCACAGGGATTGGTGCTAGGGCCCCTATTGTTTGGAAACTACTTCTCAGAAGTGCAGGCAAAAACAAAAGGTCTTTGGCTGACAAAGTTTGCTGATGACTGGAAAATAGGAGCACTCATTGAGACGGCAAATGATATCAACATTCTACAAGAAGGACTTATGCAAACCAATGATTGGTGCCAAAGTCATGGTCTTAAACTCAATGCAAAAAATGCATATTCATCTCCTTTGACAAAGATGATGTCCCTGCAGATTACCATATTAATAACAACACCCTTAGCTCTAAATCAGTGGTGAGAGATTTGGGGACACAGGTTGATGGCAACTTTAT
Source organism: Protopterus annectens (assembly GCF_019279795.1). Classification (NCBI taxonomy): domain Eukaryota; kingdom Metazoa; phylum Chordata; order Ceratodontiformes; family Protopteridae; genus Protopterus; species Protopterus annectens. The sequence continues at coordinate 1,952,000,317 of NC_056731.1, forward strand.
TTTTGATCACCATGTCTCCACAGTGGTGAGGAAGGCCTTCTATGTTGCTCACCTCATAAGCAAGGGCATAGCTTCCAGAACAAAAGAGGTTATAACCCCCATGTACTCTTGCCTCATCAAGCCAATAATAGAGTGCAATAGTTCCTTTGGTGTGTACCTAAACGGGCACCTGCACCAACTAGAGAGACCTCAAAGGTTTTTCATAAAGAAAATTCAGGGTCTTGCGTGGGCAGACTGAAATCACTGTCACTATACTCTGTAACATATAGACTACTCAGAGGTGACCTGTTCCTTGCATACAGAGCAAACTCTGATCCTGCCTTAATGGGAATGCTGCACATTCGTAAGTCAAATGGTACACAATTCACACAGTCTAGGGAACCTTAACCTAGCATGTGACATCAGCAGGACTCGCTGGAGAGACAGCTATGTCTCCCAGAGGTTGCCTGTCCTCTAGAATAAACTTCCAATGCAGGTTAAACAGAGCCCCTTTTAACCCTTTTTAGGTGTAACCTGGCTGATCGGATGGGAAACTGCAAATTCACCCCAGGGGTTTCACCTGTGTCCCTCTTAGATAGGGGCAGTTGGTGCTGACTTAGATGGGCTTATAATATAGTCCATATGTTTAGACCCTTAAGGGAACAAGGGCTGAACTTAGCTAGGCTTGTAAGGGCCCTAGAGCCATTAGCCTAGTAACCTCCTATGAACCTATAAATCTGAAAGTGGGTTCTTTGATTTATTCCTGATTCTGAGGAAGGGAAAGAGGACCTAGACTTTAGATTTCAGGTGTCCTGTCTGCTATCCTTATAGTCACAACATCCTGTCTTCTGATTACACCCCTTCCCTAAGAGAACCTGTTACTTGGAGATATCCTGTCTTTTATGAGAGGCCATGACAAGTACAATGAGGTCTCATCTTCCCAGAAAAGAGCTATGGAACTTTTGGGACTTGGTCCACCTAAACCAGTAGTCATTCCTCCAGTTCAGGAAGCTGCCCTGGATGATACATAATTGGAGCCAGACTTGCAACCCTTGCCCTAAAGAGAAATCTCCATTTTTATAGAATGCAAGATCCTCTTAAATTTCTATATAAAAATCCTGTTACAGATCAAAGCATAGCATCCATTGTATCTGCCAAGGGAGTCAGGCCAGCTCCAGCGCACAATACTCTCCCTAATGACAGAGTGAGCAAATTACAAAATAGATAAGGTAAGAAAGTATAGGCCTCAGCAACCCTGGCGTTTAGGACCTTGAATTACCACACCTACATTTTAAAATACCAAGGACATATCAGACCACTTATAGAAAGTTTTGAGGGAGTGCAGGATGGTACTAGAAAGTCTTCCCTGTTGCTCAGAAAAGCTCAGACTTCACTGAGGCTTTGAAAACATGACATAGAATGTGCATATAATGCTTTGAAAGCAGCATCCAAAGCTACTGCTGCTGAGGAGTGTGTGTGGGGGGCACTGAGAACTTGGCTCCTGTCTGAAGATGTGAAGGTGCAACTCCTCCATGCCCCCTTTGAGAGAGAGAGATATGCTCTTTGAACACCTTGCATTTAATATTTTCAATAGGTTGATGAACAAAGGGAATATCAGGGACTCATTTGCACATGTTTCATCCTCACCTACCAAAATAGGATAGAAACTGTCCTTCTGGGCAATGGCCCATCTACTGGAGGCAGTCAAAGACAATGGTGGAAAGGCTAATCAGAAGCAAATACAGCAGCAGGAAAATTGAGGGAGGTAAATACACCAGCCCCCTACCTCACCAAACCCATCCTGCTCTTAAACACTCCTAATGTCCCCAACTAGCTATGTACCAAGTTAAGAGGCAGGTTCAGCAATACCTCTCTGAGCTGTTATCCACTTGCTTAGTTTGCACCTCAGTGAAAGTGCATCTTTTGGCTACCTTTTCCAACAGTGGATCCCCGTGACCACAGAAAAATGGGTTCAAACATTGGCCTCCTGGGAATGCAAAGATCTCTAAACACACATAAGATAACACACCAAAAACACCAAGTAAATCCAGTTTTAAAAGAGATGCTAGCCCAAGAGACCACAGAGGAGATACCCCCCTGAATAAGAGACAGAAGACTTTTACTCCAGACTCTTTCTGGTACTAAGCAAAGATGGACAGTGGAAATCCATTCTAGTGCACTTGCGGCTAAGCAGTTTTATGAAAGGCCCAGCATACAAAACGTTGACCTGGTACAATTTCTTCTCTCTCTCTCTCTCTCTCTCTGTCTCTCTTTCTTTCTCTCTGTGTCAAGCCATTGAACAGTCGTCATTACACTAGACTTCAGAGATACCTACCTACCTACATATTCAAGTACTTGGTGGACACAGGCAATACCCAAGGTCCATGGTTGGGGGGGTACTGCACTGTCAATGTACCTCTTTGCCCTTAGGTGTAGCTACTATATCCAAAGTACTCACCAAGTGCCTGGCCCCAGTGATAGCTCACTGCAGAACCAAAGGCATCTTTATCTTTGCATACATAGACAATTGCCTCATCCAGGTCCAAACTCTAAAGACGATGCATGAGGCCCCAGACTGCACTTTGCAGTGTGTGAACAGACTAGGGTTCACTCTCAGACAAAAAAAATCCAGCATGTGCCAAACCCAAAGAATGATAGTCTTATTGGCACTCCTGGACACTAATACTTGTATGTCTTTCTCCCTCTGGAAAAGGCGGAGTCTCTGGCGGCCTTCTTTAACAGCATGGCAGATAAAATCAAGTGGATGGTCAGACAGGCACACAGCATTCTGCACTACATGACTTTAGATATCCTAATAGTACCACTAGCCACATCGTATATGAGGAGGCTGTAAATGGTTCCTGAGGAACACTTGAGACAGCAATCCAAACATCTCAAAATTGTCATGCCAGTGTTGCAGTGTGTCAGAATGGAGCTAGACTGGTGAATGATACAACTCTGAAGGAATGAAGGTATGCCATTCAGACAGGTAGCTCCCAATCTGGCCCTGACCACAGATGTGTCAGATCGAGCATGCGGAGCCCATGCCCTTTACCTCAAGGTGCAAGGCACATGAAGTCTACAAGACATGAAACTGCACATAAATTTCAAGGAAATAATTGGTTCATGTATGCACTAAGCTTTCAGAAAGGTCTGTATGCCAGGAGCATTGAAGATACTCACAGACAACACCAAATTGATGCCTTAAACAAACAGGTGATGGTGGGGGACATGTTTGTATCACTTTGCAGGCTCACCAGTTGGAGAAAGCCCTGCATTTCAAGTTGCTCCTGGTGGCAAGCTAATACTCCTGGAGAAGAACTCCATGGCAGATCAGTTAAGCAGAACCTTAGCAAATCCACATGAATGGTTGATGCATAAGGAAACTTTTTTTTTTTAACCCAAACAGGTAGAGTGTTCCAGAGACATACATGCTTGTTTCTCCTAGCAACAGGCAAGTAAATAGATTCTGTTCCAGGGCAAGTTACAAGTAACCTTGAGCAGTTGATGCCTTCTTCCTAAACTGGAGAGGTCTGTTTCTGTATGCTTTCCCTTCATTTCTCTTGCTGCCTAGGAAGAAAGGCCAGAAATAATAATCACTTCTCCCTTCTGGACAGCACAGCAGTGGTTCTCCCACCTTCTTCATCTGGCAAGGGACAAATCTTTCCTGTTGCCATAGCATGTGGTCTCCCTGGTGCCTTATTCACCCAATCTGTCCACAATGACTCTACTAGCTTGAGGGTATAAGCTTGCTTCCCTTTGGGCAGCATTATTCTATTAAACATCATAATAGAACTAGGATGACATTTACCAAGAAATCCTACCTAATTAAATGGAAAAGATTCTCCCACTGGTGACAAAAGGAGGAAACTACTTGCCATACAGGTAGATGTGCCTATATTCTCCAATACCACATCAAGCTGTTCTCTACTTCCTTAGCTTTCACCTCAGTGAAGAGCATCTTTTGGCCCTTTTTACCTGCCTGACTTTAGAACCCCACTAGCATGCAGACCAATAGTCATGCACGTCCTGGAGGGCATCCTTCATCTCGGGCCTCCAAGGCAATATTTTTGTTGCAGATCAGGACCTATATTTCATGCTGGAAACTCTGATCCTGCCTCTTTCTGTACCCGCTGCTTCTGTGTCCTTAATTTTTTGTCTTGGAAAAAACATTCTTATTAGCAATCATTTTTATCCAAACAAATCTTTGAACTGCAGGCTTTGATGTGCAACAAACCCTTCCTCATATTCCACAACGACAAGACTACCTTATGCACTATCACTCCTTTATGCCTAAGGTTATTACAGACGTCGACCATGCTGTGCAATGGCCAAGAGTTTTTTCCTTATGCCCTAGAACAAAGGAAAAATAGTCTTACACTATTTAGATGCTCACAGATAACTGAGGTACTATTTGGATAGAACTAAAGAAATTAGAAGAAGAGAAAAAACGCTTGTTTCCTTTGCTGAAGGTACGAAATGATTGATTATGTCCAAGTAGTCCATTTTTATGACTTGTGGATGGTCTTTGCATAAGATGAGTAGGCTACATTCTGCAAAGGCCACAGTAACTACAGTGACCTTCTTCAAGGGGGTTACTGCACAGGACTTAAATAGTCGGATTGTCCCCTGTCCACACATTCTAACCACTTTAAAAGTTGGACCCAGTATCCAGGGCAAGGACATGGTTTGCTTCTGCCACCCTAAAAATTATGCTTAAACAGCTCTGGTACTCTTATTTTATGTCATTACTGCAACAGTGATCCACATGGAGAAAGCAGTACTGTCTGGCAGTTAATGCCGAGGATTAAAGCTATGGCCTATTAATGTGCATGTTCCTGTAGTCCAGGGTTCGATTCCCTCAGCTTTCATTTGCCTACTGTGTGACCTTGAGCAAGTCACTTAATTAGGTAGTGCTTTGGGTAAATGAGAAATTGGGTTAGTCTCCTCGGTGGTCTCCTGAATCACAAGCCTATCTATGAACTTAAGTTATGTAGCCAACTTGCTGCATTTGTAGATGTTCAAGTGCATTCACTGTTGTATCCTGGTTCCCTTCCAAAATCTGCACTATCATTTTGGGCATGAGAGGTAAGGACGAGTGCATGTCCTTTCTCCCAACTTGCCCATGTTCTCCCTTTTTTATGTTGTTGTTTGGGTATCACAGGAGAGTGAATTCTCTCCAGATCTCAGACCAAGGCTTCTGCTGTGACCTATCTGGTGCTGTAGCATTGCTGTTTTTGATCACACTGTTTAAGAGGGGGGAAATAAAGAACCAAAGATGGCAGGGCACACAGTACCTTCATACCATGTATGTAAGGACATCTGAGGTAAAGGAGACATCAGCTCAGTTGTGGGGGAAGAATACTCAGCTCTGAAAGTCTGGCCTGAAACCAGACTGTTTCATAGTTCTTTAAGGTTATGACTGCAACATTGACCACACTTGAGCATCTACAATTTTGGTATGTTGGCTACACAACTGTTTCGTCAACTTTTGCTTGGGAACACATTGTTACTTTGCTGATTTATCAAATTTTGACTGTCAGCATAATGGGTTTTTGTCGATTTGCTGAAGGTTGTTTCATTGAACATAAAAAAATTGAAGTATTTTCTCCAAAATGACTTTCACTGACAGTGGAGTTTGCATCTTTCACCATTGATGTGCAACTTCAGAGTTAATATGTATAAGTTCATTGGATATGGTGAGGTCCTGTGTGTGTGTGTGTGTGTGTGTGTGTGTGTGTGTGTGTGTGTGTGTGTGTGGGTCCCCCCACATGGACATGCAGTGGCATTTGCCCCCTGCAAGAAAATGGGATCTGATGTTGTCAGTCTTCATTCTTCCCTCACGAATGGGTTTGGAGCCAATCCATCAGCTCTGATTTGACTGATACTACAGCTCACAGCCACAAGATCTCTCGAGTTTGTCCCTTACCCACAATGTACCCTCCCAATTACCTCAGATCTCGTTTGCCACTTCTAGCTAACGGACATGGTCTACCAGTCTCTCTCGAGCTGTATTGGGTAAGTAAAGTTTTTTTCTTTGTAATTCCTTTTATTGAATAGTTTTTCTCCTTAGCTTACCTTGTAACCTTTTAGTCTTTACTGTTTGTGGTTTATGATCTCCTTTTTTTCTGTGTTCTCCCTTGCCCGTATGACTTTGTTGTATTTCTGACATACAATTGTTGGTATTTCCTTGCCTTCTCTTCTCCTCTACTATAATTAGAGAGTTGTAATATTTTCGTCTGTTGTTGTCCAGTCTCCTTTTGTACTTGGTACTGTTAGATACTATCGTTAATATGTCCCTTTTTCTTACGACTTAGTTGTAGTTCTTCATAGTTTTGCTGGTACTCTTCTTCCTTTGTCTTTTACTGTTTTGACTTTCTTATCTTTTTGAAATTTGACATATAAAATATATTTTACACCATGAGTGAGAGACCTGCATGTTTCAAGAAATGTTCCAAATGTGGACATAAGTTGACTGTCTCGGATGCACACTCTTTGTGTGTACTGCTTGGGTCCATTACACTTAAAGGAAGATTGCTTGACTTATCATGGATTTAATTCATGAGCCTTAACTGAACGGAAAAATAAATTGACATTAAAAGGTCTCCTTCCTTCCACTTTTGGAGAAGCCATATGCAGTCTCCAAAGTCAAAGCCTCCCACCTCGTCAAAATGTTCTTCAGACTCTTCACGTTAAAGGAGTGCTAAACATCTGGTCTCAACCCTGGATCAGAAAAAGATGAAACTTTACGATCGAACTGTTCCTTTGAATCCTATGACTTCTGAAATGAATATTACAATTCCAGCACAATCCAAGTCATATCAGACAGAATCTTTGGATCAGACAGCCTTTGGAGACCCTATATTATCCTCATACTAGACATTCTCCATTGGATGACCCAGTACCAAACAAGATTCCATCACCCTTTTTGCAGGGACCAGCATCCCCCTCCATTTACTTAACTCATTCTTCCAGAAGTATCATAGAAGATGTGGAGACAGTGGTGAGGGAGATCTTCTCAGCTCAGGGGCAGATTAGTCTTCCCTTGGCACCTACCCCTCTGGGGCAGGTTGTCTGACCTTCCACCACACCATCCCTGCAAGTTCCTCCTCTGACACCCATCTGCTGTCTTAGTTTCAGGATCCCAGTCATCCGGATCCATCAGTGTCGGATCTGAGATCTCTGTATCTTTGTATCTGACATCTTCTCTGAGACCTCTGATCTTTTCAGATCAGGAGAGCTGTCAGAGCCGAAGCCAACTGCTAGGTCTGGGATGCAGCATTTGACTCCGAAATTTTCAGAGCCATCTCTGTTTCTCGATGCCTCAGCACTGGACAGTTCAGCTCTGGCTTCCTCCTTGGGAGCAGTGCCGATGGATCGGAGAGAGGGGATGATTGGGAAACTTGGTTTCTCGGATCAGATCCTCTGTCTGGCTCTTTTGAGCTCTGCCTTCGAGGGTGCGAAGAAAGTCTTGACAGCTCTGATGAAGCCTTCCCCCTCGGATCCTACCTATTCCTCCATGATGCCCCAGTGCCTGGAGCCTCAGCTACTCTCTCCACAAGGACATTCTGTACCAAAACCTCAGGTTTCCTCAGAGAATTTTGATTTCCTCTTCCAAGACTTCCCCAGAACATCCTACTGAGGAAGTACCTAGGAAAAGGACAAGCAAGAGCACCTAGACTCCCCACAGGAGTTCATCACCAAAGACATGAATTTTGACGAAGGTAAAGGGTCACCACGGTCACCTCCTGAAGATATTCCCTTTGGAGATATACTAGAAATCCTGAAACAGAGAAGATAGCTGGACATCATCCAACCCTACGCCAGAGGAATCCATTTTCCTAGAGGCTTTCGGTACAGGACCTTCTACTTCCTGGGTGACTCTACCCACCGATGAGCTTATACACATGATCTCTAGGTGAGCATGGAAGGAGCCTGACTCCATAGAACCAGTACCTTGGAGACCAGACAGGATAATGGCACTACCTGCAGATGGACAATTTTGAAGGAAAGGGGTTCTAGTTGATGCCATGATCAATGCAGCGGCCACAAAGAATGAACTAGCCAATGAGCGTTCCACTGTTTATCCCCCCAAAAGGGAGTCGTGGGTTATGGACAGACTGGGGAAGCATATCTTTGCGTCAGCAACTTTTGCATTACGATCACTGAGCTATCTTCGTATCTGCAGAGATTAAGTATTCAGTAACTTCTCAGTTGGCAACCCTACAGGCTATATCCAATTGTTCCATGATGTTAATTTTCGACATAGTGGAAGGAACCTCACTAGCTGCGGGTTCAGGCATTTCCATGAAGAAGCATGCCTGGATGTGCTTATGCAACTTTGTGGAGCCATTCAAGTCCAATTTCATCAGTGCTCCCATTGATGGAACAAACCTTTTTGGCCCTAAAGTGAAAGAAACACTGTCCATGTGTGAGAAAGATGGTAAAATCTTGTCTGCCATGGGCATATATGTTTTGGCCACACAGAGATCCTTCTCCAGGAATCAATGGAGTGGCCAGAAAATGTGGTTCAAAAAATCCCAAGGTCCTTTCCTTGACACACATGGAGGAAGTGCCTCCAGAGGCAGAGGGGGGGAACTGTAATGGACATCATCACCCTCATGGCAGAGGTGGCCCGCAAAGCCAGGGTTCACGAGAATATTTCTTTGATAAACCTTATCAACTCTCCTGGACGGAGGCCCAACTGTCCACCTCTGGAGACAGTCGGGGGAAGATTGTCCCTGCACCAGAGAGCCTGGCTAGAATTATCAAAAGATACTTGGGTGCAGAGAATTATATGCAAATGTTATATAATACCATTTCCCTTGCACCCCCAATTCCAGGAAAATCCCCAATGTTCCACCCAGTCAGAGGGATCAAGCAACAATTCAGATTTAAAATCTGCTAGAAAAAAGGATCATCCTAGAGGTCCCACCAGACCAGATAGGATCTGGAATTTACTCAAGGTTCTTTTTAGTGCCAACAAAGACAGGGGACTGGAGATCAATTTTGGATCTCACAAATCTAAACAAATGTGATAAACGAACCAAGTTCTGGATGGTCCCAGTTCAGTCCATTCTCCCCTTTCTGGGTAAGTATGACTGGATGTGCTTGATAGATCTTCAGGATGCCTAATATCACATAAAGATGAGCAGGCAGTCCAGAAAGTACCTATGCTTCTGGCTGGGAGGCAGTCATTACCAATTCAGAGTACTGCACTATGGACTCACCACAGCCCCAAGTTGTTTAACAAATGCATGGCAGTAGCAGTAGGAATTATGGGTGTTTCCCTACCTGGATGACTGGCTCATTACTGCCCTGACTAGGCTTCAACTCATAGTCAGGAGATCAGGTTCTCTACACCTGTGCTGACAAAGACGGCCATCACTTCCACCACACCGAATTCTACCTATAAGGTCATAGGTCAAGAAGGTTGTAGACAACATAATCAGTCTCAGCCCGCACAGTCCTCTGAACTCTGGTCCTCATAGCTGCAGCAATAACTTCAGTTCTGTTGGGCAGGTTTTACATGCACATCCTACAGTGGATGTTGGCTACTCAATGGTCAGTCTTCCATCAGTCAATGTCGTATCAGATAAAAATTACCAACACTTGCAGAAGAGATCTTTACTGATGGATCCAGTCCAATCTACTGCTCCATGGCCGTCCATTCATTCCCCAACAACCCAAAGCCATAGTAACCATGGATGCTTCCCAGATAGGATGGGGGGGTCATTACCTGGGAAAGACAGTCCATGGTACTTGGCCCCTGAAGAGAGCAATTTGCATATAAATGTCCTAGAGATGAGAGCAGTGCTCTTGGCATTGCAAGCATTTCAAGATGTTCTTCCCTCTGGGACGATTGAAATTTAAACAGACAACATGTCAGTCGTCTGGTACATCAACAGACAAGGGGGAAACCAGATCTTGTAAGAAAAACAAAAAAGTACCGAAGCTAACACAGCTGAAGGTAAAACAATAAACTTTAATGCACACAAAAGAGAGTAAGCGCTTTCACGGTGTGCTCTCACCGCTTCATCAGACTGTTCTAAACTAGTAACAAATGCAGTTAAATACCATAAGTTAGTCAATTAAAGCAGTGATAAAAACATCAATTATCTAAAAAAAATGTCACAACAAGAAAGCAGGCAAATGAAACATATAAAAAAGAAAAAATAAATATAAAAAATATGTATAGAAAACAATCGTATACTCAGTGTTTGAGAGGTCTAGCTTTTGAAAAAGGCTTAAGAGAGACAACTTCATTAAGACCTGGTATTTTATCAGCATTAAGAGACAGAATTCATTTTTGCTCTGCAGATTCTGTGCGATTCCTAAGATCGCCCCCTCTTAAACTCTCAGGAATGATCTCTAGCACAAGGAATTTAAAATTATGTTCCTGTCCATGGCACATAATATGCTTAGCAGGGGCATTGGTGTCTCGCTTGTTTCTAATGTCTCTCTGATGTTCCAGCATCCTGTCTTTGAGTTGTCTGTTACTCATGCCTACATAAAAAGCATGGCAGAAAGTGCAATAACTGAAATAAACAATGTTCTTAGTCCTGCAATCAGCATAAAAGTTTGTGTCTATTTTAAAGTGCATATTAGGGTGCATGTAAGTAGGACTAGAGTGTATAAACTTGCAGGCTGTGCAATTCCTGCATTTAAAAGTGCCATGCCCCTCTGACAGTAAAACCTTATTAAAAGTAGAAGTATTGTAGCACAGATGCCTTTTCAAGGATCTGTTATTTTTAAAAGAAAAGTATGGAACAGTATCTATGGCATTTCTTAATTCATCTACAGTATCCAAAATGCCCCAGTTCCTTTTGACAATATCACATATACTACTAACATCAGAAGAATATGTGAGAGGAAAACTAATCAGTCCTGTCCTTTGTTCTGTAACTATGGCTTCAGTGTTAAGTGCAGCAGCGTAATAAGGCCTGCATTTTCCCCTCTCTCCTTATACGCATCAGTAATACAACTGTCAATATCCTTTTCCTTGTAGCCTCTATCTAGAAAATCCATTTTCAAGGTCTCCAGGGCCTCGACAAGCTGTTCGTCATTGTTATGGAGTCTCATGACCCTGTACACCTGCCCCTTAACAACATTTCTGGTAACATGCCTAGGATGCATGCTACCTCTATGGAGCAGATTATTCTTTCTTGTGGGTTTCCTACTAGTTACTAGGCTAGTCAAATCAGTTTTGTTCACCTTAACATCAAGAAATTCAATTTCATCAAAAGAATATTTAAAAGTAAATCTTAAAAAATCTGTAGACTGATGTAGGAACACTTTAAACTGCGTGAGACTCCAAACTGACCCCCTCCACAACAAAAAAATATCATCAACAAATCTTACATACCATAAGATATGTTCAGAGAAGCCCTCAGCTTGAAATAATATGTCTCTCTCCCATTGTACCAACACAAGGTTGGCGTAACTGTTGGCACAAGCTGTACCCATTGCCAAGCCAACCTTTTGTGCATAAAATTGATCTTCAAACAAAAGACATTGTTTTCTAAAACCAATTCTAAAAGGGCACAAATTAAATTGATCTTGTCCTCAGTAAAACAATGGTTGACATGCATAAATTTCCTGACATTTTCTATACCCCAAGTATTGGGGATCACAGTAAAGAGTGACTCTACATCCATTGTCACTAAAAGATAATCAGCACTCAAATCAGAAGTAGCCATATATAATCTTTGTAAGAAGGTCCTAGTATCTTTTAGGATGGTGTCACAAGTGTCCAACAGAGAATGCAAATTCTTTTCAAGGTAAATAGAAAGTGGCTCAGTTACCCAACCTTTCCCGGACACTATCGGGCGCATGGGTGGCAGTGTTAGATTTTTATGCACTTTGGGTAAGCCATAAATGATTGGTATAAGTGGTTGCTGTACCTCAAAATAGTTAAACAACTTATTATCGATCATACCCGTCATAAGCAGATCGAAAATAAAGAAAGAAACCTTCTCAAAAATACCATAAACAGCAGTTTTAGAAATACAGACATAAGTGGTGTCATCATACAAGAATTTATGCATTTGTGTTTGATATAAGTCCTTGTCTAACACAACAATTCCATGACCCTTATCTGCTGGTCTAATCTCTAAGGATTTCAAGTTCTTGAGTTCATTGAGGGCTGCATATTCATCATTATTAAGATTAAAGTATCTCTTCTTTCTATTAGATTCAAATTCTCTTCTTATTTGCTTCTCACAAGTCTGAATAAAGATCTCTGTCTTGGCATTGGGTGGTGGGATAAACGTGCTGGATTTTCTAAAGGAAGCAGTGTCAGTGTTAACAATGTCAGGTAGCATCGCTTTCAATGTAAGAGTCCTACCAAACAATCTAAGATCAGTTAAGACACTAGTTAGCTCGGCTTCTCTGGCAGGGACGAATGATAAACCTTTGTTCAGCAATGCTAACTGTGCAGCAGTAAGCTGTACAGAGAAAATATTAAAATCTAAACTGTTTACCTCCTTTTCCATTGGCCTGTTAGGTTCACATTCATTTCTGTACTTGGGAGGCGATAGAGTCTGCCCTTCCTCCCTCGATTCTGTGACCTCTCCCTGATAGGAAAAGGGCTCTGCAATTGAAAAGAAGTGATAGCCCTAGGTCTGGCTCCAGTGTTAATATTAGTAATGGAGTCACCATTATCGTCAGAATGGGACTTCTTTTTTTTATGAAGATGTATCAGGGGTGCTACCTCAGCAGTACTAAGGTGGTGTGATGACTCCGCTCCACTTCTGGTCGTCTGAGCCAGTTCTGTGGAGTTGGCATTCGCGGCTCCTCCCATTAAAGATACAGGCTGATTCAGAGATTCCCTGGTAGTTTCACACAAAGGATCTGATGTTTGTGGTGCATCTTCCGAGTTCATGGCTGGTGGGGGGTTACTTCTACCCCATGCAAAGACCACTCCAGTAGTAAAATCCTTGATGTCGCATTGCAATTTCTTTATTTTAGTGGACTGTAACCTCTTCTCATAAGCCAGGAATTGTCATAGAGGTTCATAGGTAGGTACTAGGCTATTGGCCCTAGGGCCTATACAAGCCTAGCCAAAAATGTACCCTGGCTTTCGCCACCCAAGAAAATTATTTTCCTGTGCCCCTATCAGGCAGAACCACAGAAGTGATCCCCGGGGTGAATTTCTTATTACCCATCCAATCATCAAGATTTTTCTTGAAGAGTGCTAATGTGGAGCTCTGTTTGACATAGATAGGTAGTCTGTTCCAGAGTATGGGAAGTCTCTGGGACAGGAATCTATCCCTCCAGCATGTTATGTTTATTGTGGTGACAAGGTTTAGGTCCCTAGAGCGTGTAGCATGGAGGGATTGGGATTTCTTTAAGTGGAGCATATACAACAGCTCTGGGTTTGACATAGCTTTGTATTTTAGGCAGAGATCGCCTCTGAGTAGGCGATATGCGATGGAGTAAAGCTGGAGTTTTTTGAGACGGTCTGCATAAGGCATCTGTTTGAGGCCAGTAATCCTCTTTGTGAAGTACTTTTGCAGCCTTTCCAGTTGTTGTAGATGTCTTGTGAGGTACATACCAAAAGGGGCGTTATACTCTATAATGGGTCTAATGAGTGATGAGTAGAGGGGAACAATGACCTCTCTTTTTCTTGATGAGAAACCTTTTGTGATGAGGTGTGCCATGTAGAAGGATTTCCTGACCACTTTGGTGATGTGATTATCAAAGGAGAGACTACTGTCCACCTGTGTCCCAAGGTCTCTTATCACACTTTCGGTGTTAAGTAGACTACCGCCTATGTGGTAGTTCATGGGAACAGAATTTTTACAAAAGGGGATGACAATGCACTTTTTGGCATTGAGCTTGAGACCATGTCTTTGACAACAGGCATCTGTCTCAGTGAGGCCCTTTTGTAGGATGTCCACATCATTAGGAGTTTCAATTATGGCTCCTAGTTTGCAGTCATCTGCAAATTTAGTTAGCCAAAGACCTTCTGTGTTAGCCTGTACTTCAGAGAAGTAGATAATAAACAGGAGAGGACCCAGGACTGAACCCTGTGGTACTCTACTTGTCACTGGTCTGAAGTCTGATTTGGAGTCTGCTACATTCACAGTGTGGGTTCTTTCAGTAAGCCAGTTGGCAACCCATCTTGTGACATAGGGATTTATACCTAGTTTAGTGAGTTTATCTATAATTCCACAGTGGGGGATGGTGTTGAATGCCTTGGCGAGATCTAGATAGGCTGTGTGAACCACCTTATCCTCATCTTTGGCTTTGGTGACTACTTCAAAGAAGTCTATCAGGTTTAGGAGACATGATCTGCCTTTTACAAACCCAAACTGTGTGGGGTCCAGGGTTTAGAGATCTCCAATGTCTTTGTTTATGAGTTCCATGATGATACGTTCCATGGCCTTGCAAACGAGGCTCATCAGGCTAATGGGGCGGTAGTTCCCAGGTCTGTTGTGGCCCCCCCTTTGTGGAGTGGGATAACTGTCGCGGTGCGCCATTCAATGGGCACAAAGCCTGAGGTGAGGCTATGATTGAACATGGTACTTAGGTGGGGTGCCAGTTCATTCTGTAGTTCATGTAGAAGGCAGCCTGGGATGTTGTCAGGTCCCATGGATGCTGTGTTCTTGGCTTTGGAGAGTGAAGTTTTTACCTGTGCAGCCGTGATTACAGGAACTTTGCATTCTTCCGGTATAAAGATGTGCCCTTTAGGGGGTGAGAGGGGGGTAAAGTTAGCACTGAACCTATCTGCAAGGATGTTGGCAATATCAGTTGGTTCTGTATATTTAGTGTCATTGTGCTGTAACTCAGAGCAGATCTGAGTGTTGCCATTGAGATTTTGGACATAGCTATAGAATGCTTTGTGGTTGTCTTTAGAATCAGTGGCAATTTTGTTTTCATAACTAGCTTTGGAAGATTTTATGAGGGATCTCAGCTTCTTACTGAGGCTGACCAGGGAGTTCCTCCAATCGTGGGATTTTACTCTTTTTTTGCAACAGTTTCTTTCTTCTGTTGTAGAGTTTGTTTATGGCAGAAGACCATCAGATTGGCTTCCTTTTTTTGGAGGATAGCATCTTGGTTCTGTTAGGGATAGCACAATCCATGCACTCATGTAAGTGCTTATTAAGTGCATTTGTGTAGGATTCAGCAGTCGTACCTCTATTGTCCATCTGCATGGTTGTCATGAAGTTTACCATTTCTGTCTTGAGAAGCATGAAGTTGGATTTGGAGAAATTTTTTACGGTTGTTTTCCTAATGGGGGGTGGGAGCGGGATGTGGATGTCTAGGGTGCTTAGCTTGTGGTTGGATCTGACCAACGAGGAGCTGACCTCTGGTGTGGAACACCGGTCACCCATGTTGGTGATGACCAGGTCTAGGATATTGCTGCCTCTGGTGGGGATGTGGATACGTTGATCCAAAGCATTGGAATTGATGATTTCCAGAAAACGTTGAGCAAAAGAGTTGGTACACGAGTAGTTTTCCCAGTTAATGGTGGGGTAGTTGAAATCACCCATTATTAGAGTGTTGGGTTGTACCTTAATATTTTCCAGTGTATCAAGAAAAGAGGAGTGGGAATCCTGGGGCATGGTGGGGGGTCTGTAGCAAGCTACAATCTGGATTGCAGTTTTGCCCAGAGTTAGTTGAACTTGGATAATCTCAGATGCATTATGCTGAGCAACTAGCCTGGAGGTGTGGATATCCTTAATGAATATGGACATGCCTCCACCTTTAGTGTTTCGGTCTGGGTTTGGTGACCGAAAGGTGTGGTATGAATTATAGCCTGGTAATGCAGGGGTGCTCTCTGGAGCTTTGAACCAGGTCTCTGTCACTGCACAGATGTCAATGTTCTCCATTTTAAGGAGTGCCTCGAGTGAGTGCATTTTGAGGTTTAGACTTCTAGCATTGAGTAGCATTACCCTCAGATTTTGCTTGCTTGCACCTGTTACGATGGTGAATTTGTCATTTGAACCTTGCCTAAAATAGGCACTATAGGGGTGGCAAGAGCCTTTGCCAGTATCCGGAATCCCAAGGGCGACAGGTGCAGGCCATCTCTGGCAAAGCAGCGTGGTCTGTCGATCATGTCATCCCAGGCAGACAGATACTGGATTCCGTTAGAATGACACCAGAAGCTTAGCCATTTGTTAAAGTCAATCATTTTGTCCTTGTACTGTGGTGTCATTCTGGGTGATTGCAGGATGCTACTCAGGGCTAGGGTCATATCAGCCTGGGCTACAAGATCAGAGAGCTCCTCCACGTCTCTTTTCATGTAGTCCAGGGATGTACGTCTCAGGTCATTTACACCAACATGGGCAATGACAGAGTCATATTTGTACTTGTTGTGGAGTGACCTGAGTGCGTGCGTTATGTGGTGGATCCTGGCACCTGACAGGCAGCTGACAGTAACTTTTTCCTTGTTTAGCCTGGTGAGTGGAACATCAGTGTGCCTGACTATAGAGTCACCTATGACTAGAGTGTTGGGTACGTTATGCCTTATGGGCTGTAGTTGAGTGGCACACTGAGTATGTGGGCTATGTGTCATTTGGGGGGGTGGAAGTTGCTTGCATTTCTGCTTTGGAGGTCTCTGTTATTTGGGCAGATTAGTACTGAGAGCCTCCGCGAATGTAGGTGTGTGTTTTGTGGTTCTGTGTGTGTGTTTTGTTGGTGTAGGTTTTGAGGGACTATGTGATGAGTGTGGTGCGGTGCAAGTGTTTACCTTCTCCTCTTGACTGTCTAGACCAGTCTTTGGTAAAGAGAGCTTTGCTTCCAGTTTGGCTATATAAGTGCATCTCTCACAGGTCATAGTGTTGGGTGGTAGGAGGAGAGGGTTGTCTGTGTACATGAGGCAATTGCTGCATTGTCCCAAGATGCCCAGATTCATCAGGTAGACAGGAGAAAACACTGGGAGCTGACCTTTAGACATGCCTGAATAGGTGCTTATTTATTAAGTACTAAAAACTGTTTTCCTCTAGACAAGTGAGGAAAGTTGAGTGCTGTAGTAATTTGTAACTTATTTAGTGCTTACAATGAGTTCTGAACAAGTGCTGAGAGCAAAGAAACATATGAGTGCTAAAACTAAAAAGCTGGCTAGTTGCAAGGGAAATTTTGAAAAACAGACTTTATGGCTCCAGGAATAGTTTAACCCCAGTTAAGTGGGGGCTTAGGAGCTCACAAACAGTCCTGGACACAGCAAATCCGTATCTGACCTGCCACAGGAAAGGGGGGAAGCAAGCTTAGAATTTTTTTTCCAGTAAAGTGGAAATGGAGAAAGCTGGAACAGAAGTTAATTCAACGTTAAGAATCTGAGTGGGTTGGCCTTCACAAATGTTCTCTATTAGATTGAGTGAACTAATGACACTAGACTGGGAGGAGTGTCACAGATCAAATATACAGTATGGGCGGGCAACTGCAAAGCCACCAAGTATAAGAACAGGTGGGTGGGTGGGAAAAAATTACAGTTCCCAGCTGTAGCCACTAAATGAAAGTTTTAAACAGATCAAGGAGCAGACTCCAGAATGCTTTTAACAGACAAAAATGCACAGAAAAGTTCGGATAGAGCACTCACAAACAGAAAATACAACTCTCAGTATGAAAAAGCAGTTTACAGTTAAATAATGTTAAAACAGTTTAAAACAGTACATAAATGCAGTGAAACAATATAAAAAGCTTTATAACAATGCAAAAATGTATTAGATCAACTGTATAGCACAATTATAAGCGTTTCAGAAGTGCAATTCAGTGAAATAAGTGTAAGAAATAACTTTGCCTGCTCTTGGAATCTTAAGGAATTTCCACTTATACAATGCAATCGAGAGCCTGACAATACAAGCAGAACCTTTATAAGACACAGGGTTTTTACAGCAGTAAGAATGGAAGAGCTGGAAGATCAGATTACTACTCAGCCCCTGCTATTACCCAACACTCGTGCTACAGAAGGTCAGGAGGCCTTGTTAGTCTCAATAATAATGAAGACAATCAACAGAAATTGGCTGCCAGAAACACAAACAAAACTTCCAGCCTACACAACAGGCCTCTGTCAAGATTATGCCATCTGAGCAGAACACAGAAACCTCACTTTAAAAGCATAGAAAGAACACCCACAAAGAGAAAATCCAAGTCTCAGTATGAAAAAGCAGTTTACAATTTAGTAATTTAAATAAAAAAAACAATTATAGTAATGCACACTATTACAGTTCCTAGCTGTAGCCACTAAATGAAAGTTTTAAACAGATCAAGGAGCAGACTCGAGAATGCTTTTAACAGACAAAAATGCACAGAAAAGTTCGGATAGAGCACTCACAAACAGAAAATACAACTCTCAGTATGAAAAAGCAGTTTACAGTTAAGTAATGTTAAAACCATTTAAAACAGTACATAAATGCAGTGAAACAATAAAAAAAGCTTTATAACAGTGTAAAAATATAGTAGATCAACTGTATAGCACAATTATAAGCATTTCAGAAGTGCAATTCAGTGAAATAAGTGTAAGAAATAACTTAGCCTACTCTTGGAATCTTAAGGAATTTCCATTGATGCAATGCAGTCCAGAGCCTGACAATACAAGCAGAACCTTTAATAAGACACAGGGTTTATATAGCAGTAAGAATGGAAGAGTTGAAAGATCAGATTACTACTCATCCCCTGCTATTACCCAATCACTCGTACTACAGAAGGTCAGGAGGCCTTGTTAGTCTCAATAATAATGACGACAATCAGCAGAAAATGGCTGCCAGAAACACAAACAAAACTTCCAGCCTACACAACAGGCCTCTATCAAGATTATGCCACCTGAGCAGAACACAGAAACCTCACTTTAAAAGCATAGAAGGAACACCCACAAAGAGAAAATCGAAGTCTCAATATGAAAAAGCAGTTTACAATTTAGTAATTTAAATAAAAAAACAATTATAGTAATGCACACTATTACAGTTCCTAGCTGTAGCCACTAAATGAAAGTTTTAAACAGATCAAGGAGCAGACTCGAGAATGCTTTTAACAGACAAAAATGCACAGAAAAGTTCGGATAGAGCACTCACAAACAGAAAATACAACTCTCAGTATGAAAAAGCAGTTTACAGTTAAGTAATGTTAAAACAGTTTAAAACAGTACATAAATGCAGTGAAACAATATAAAAAGCTTTATAACGGTGCAAAAATATAGTAGATCAACTGTATAGCACAATTATAAGCGTTTCAGAAGTGCAATTCAGTGACATAAGTGTAAGAAATAACTTAGCCTACTCTTGGAATCTTAAGGAATTTCCACTTATGCAATGCAATCTAGAGCCTGACAATACAAGCAGAACCTATATAAGACACAGGGTTTATATAGCAGTAAGAATGGAAGAGTTGGAAGATCAGATTACTACTCAGCCCCTGCTATTACCCAATCACTTGTACTACAGAAGGTCAGGAGGCCTTGTTAGTCTCAATAATAATGAAGACAATCAGCAGAAAATGGCTGCCAGAAACACAAACAAAACTTCCAGCCTACACAACAGGCCTATATCAAGATTATGCCACCTGAGCAGAACACAGAAACCTCACCTGAAAAGCATAGAAAGAACACCCACAAAGAGAAAATCCAAGTCTCAGTATGAAAAAGCAGTTTACAATTTAGTAATTTAAATAAAAAACAATTATAGTAATGCACACTATTACAGTTCCTAGCTGTAGCCACTAAATGAAAGTTTTAAACAGATCAAGGAGCAGACTCGAGAATGCTTTTAACCGACAAAAATGCACAGAAAAGTTCGGATAGAGCACTCACAAACAGACAATACAACTCTCAGTATGAAAAGCAGTTTACAGTTAAGTAATGTTAAAACAGTTTAAAACAGTACATAAATGCAGTGAAACAATAAAAAAAGCTTTATAACAGTGCAAACATATAGTAGATCAACTGTATAGCACAATTATAAGCATTTCAGAAGTGCAATTCAGTGAAATAAGTGTAAGAAATAACTTACCCTACTCTTGGAATCTTAAGGAATTTCCACTTATGCAATGCAATCCAGAGCCTGACAATACAAGCAGAACCTTTATAAGACACAGTGTTTATATAGCAGTAAGAATGGAAGAGTTGGAAGATCAAATTACTACTCAGCCCCTGCTATTACCCAATCACTCGTACTACAGAAGGTCAGGAGGCCTTGTTAGTCTCAATAATAATGAAGACAATCAGCAGAAAATGGCTGCCAGAAACACAAACAAAACTTCCAGCCTACACAGCAGGCCTCTATCAAGATTATGCCACCTGAGCAGAACACAGAAACCTCACTTTAAAAGAATAGAAGGAACACCCACAAAGAGAAAATCCAAGTCTCAGTATGAAAAAGCAGCCAGTAAACAAACCAAAAGCACTGAGTAGAGGAAGAGTCGAGCACCGGGCAGCTGAGATATAGAACCAAGTTTATTGTAGGTCACAAAATCCACAAAACGTTTTGTGGATTTTGTGACCTACAATAAACTTGGTTCTATATCTCAGCTGCCCGGTGCTCGACTCTTCCTCTACTCAGTGCTTTTGGTTTGTTTACTGGCTGTTTTTCTGCACTGATTTTCCATTTTGTTTTGCTTACCAGTATGAAAAAGCAGTTTACAATTTAGTAATTTAAATAAAAAAAACAATTATAGTAATGCACACTATTACAGTTCCTAGCTGTAGCCACTAAATGAAAGTTTTAAACAGATCAAGGAGCAGACTCGAGAATGCTTTTAACTGACAAAAATGCACAGAAAAGTTCGGATAGAGCACTCACAAACAGAAAATACAACTCTCAGTATGAAAAAGCAGTTTACAGTTAAGTAATGTTAAAACAGTTTAAAACAGTACATAAACACAGTGAAACAATAAAAAAAGCTTTATAACAGTGCAAAAATATAGTAGATCAACTGTATAGCACAATTATAAGTGTTTCAGAAGTGCAATTCAGTGAAATAAGTGTAAGAAATAACTTAGCCTGCTCTTGGAATCTTAAGGAATTTCCACTTATGCAATGCAATCCAGAGCCTGTTATCAAGTTTGTCCCCCATAATATCAGCAGGAAAGGTACTATAAATTTCATCCTGCAGAACTGAGATATGACATTGCAATTCTTTCTCTTCTGGAAGAAAGAATTCTATAAGAAGTTCCAAGTAGCCAGAGCTTGTTTGCAAGTTAAATGACTGCCATTTCATCAGCAGGTCTGGATATACATTACCATAACTAGGCATATTGAGAATTCTTAGGCCCCTGGGTACAACCTTATGCTTTAAAGATGCTTCCAGATGAAATTGCTGCCATTGCAGCCGTTTAAATTTATAAAGCTTATTTTCCAGTTCTTTAAATTTGTTCATGAAAAGTGGGTAAGTCTTGTCTATATCCAAATCATCTGTAGAAGTCAAGGTAAGATCAGTAACAAGGAGGGGGTTAGATACAATTTCCATAATGTTGTTAAGGCGATCACTAGCCACTATGTTGACAGAGGAAGCTTTCCTGGCAGGATTAAAAGTCAGTTAAACATCATTGCCTTCTGCCATGCTTTATTCTCAACCAAGAGATCCAAAAATGTAAAAAGTATGCTGAGAATAAAAATGGATAAGTACAGTAACAAGTAACTATTAAGAAAAACAAAAACGTACCAAAGCTAACACAGCTGAAGGGACAACAGTAAACTTTAATGCACGCAAAAGAGAGTAAGCGCTTTCACGGTGTGCTCTCACCGCTTCATCAGACTGTTCTAAACTTGTAACAAATGCAGTTAAATACCATAAGTTAATTAGTCAATTAAAGCAGTGATAAAAGCATCAATTATCTAAAAGAAAAATGGCACAACAAGAAAGCAGGCAAATGAAACATATAAAAAAGATAAAAAAATATATAAAAAATATGTATAGAAAACAATCCTATACTCAGTGTTTGAGATATCTAGCTTTTAAAAAAGGCTTAAGAGAGACAACTTCATTAAGACTTGATATTTTATCAGCCTGTATCTTTAATGGGAGGAGCCATGAATGCCAACTCCACAGAACTGGCTCAATCGACCAGAAGCGGAGCTGAGTCATCACACCACCTTAGTACTGCTGAGGTAGCACCCCTGATACATCTTCATAAAAAAAGGAAGTCCCATTCTGACTATAATGGTGACTCCACTACTAATGTTAGCACTGGAGCCAGACCTAGGGCTATCACTTCTTTTCAACTGCAGAGCCCTTTTTCCTATCAGGGACAGGTCACAGAATCGAGGGAGGAAGGGCAGACTCTATCACCTCCCAAGTACAGAAATGAATGTGAACCTAGCAGGCCAATGGAAAAGGAGGTAAACAATTTAATTTTTAATATTTCCTCTGTACAGCTTACTGCTGCACAGTTAGCATTGCTGAATAAAGGTTTATCATTCGTCCCTGCCTGAGAAGCCGAGCTAACTAGTGTCTTAACTGATCTTAGATTGTTTGGTTGGACTCTTACATTGAAAGCGATGCTACCTGACATTGTTCACGCTGACGCTGCTTCCTTTAGAAAACCCAGCACTTTTATCCCACCACCCAATGCCAAGATAGAGACCTTTGTTCAGACTTGTGAGAAGCAAATAAGAAGAGAATTTGAATCTAATAGAAAGAAGAGATACTTTAATCTTAATAATGATAAATATGCAGCCCTCAATGAACTCAAGAACTTGAAATCCTTAGAGATTAGACCAGCAGATAAGGGTGGTGGAATTGTTGTGTTAGACAAGGACTTATATCAAACACAAATGCATAAATTGTTGTGTGACAACACCACTTATGTCTGTATTTCTAAAACTGCTGTTTATGGTATGACTGAGAAGGTTTCCTTCCTTATTTTCGATCTGCTTATGACGGGTATGATCGATAATAAGTTATTTAAATATTTTGAGGTACAGCAATCACTTATACCGATCATTTATGGCTTACCCAAAGTGCATAAAAATCTAACACTGCCACCCATGCACCCAGTAGTGTCTGGGAAAGGTTGGGTAACTGAGCCACTTTTTTTTTACCTTGAAAAGAGTTTGCATTCTCTGTTGGACACTTGTGACACCGTCCTAAAAGATACTAGGACCTTCTTACAAAGATTATATATGGCTACTTCTGATTTGAGTGCTGATTATCTTTTAGTGACAATGGATGTAGAGTCACTCTTTACTGTGATCCCCAATACTTGGGGTGTAGAAAATGTCAGGAAATTTATGCATGTCAACCATTGTTTTACTGAGGGCAAGATCAATTTAATTTGTGCCCTTTTAGAATTGGTTTTAGAAAACAATGTCTTTTTGTTTGAAGATCAATTTTATGCACAAAAGTTTGGCATGGCAATGGGCACAGCTTGTGCCAACAGCTACGCCAACCTTGTGTTGGTACAATGGGAGAGAGCCATATTATTTCAAGCTGAGGGCTTCTCTGAACATATCTTATGGTATGTAAGATTTGTTGACGATATTTTTTTGTTGTGGAGGGGGTCAGTTGAGAGTCTCATGCAGTTTATAGAGTTCCTACATCAGTCTACAGAATTTTTAAGATTTACTTTTAAATATTCTTTTGATGAAATTTAATTTCTTGATGTTAATGTGAACAAAACTGATTTGACTAGCCTAGTAACTAGTATTTACAGGAAACCCACAAGAAAGAATAATCTGTTCCATAGAGATAGCATGCATCCTAGGCATGTTACCCGAAATGTTGTTAAGGGGCAGGTGTACAGGGTCATGAGACTCCATAATAATGACGAACAGCTTGTCGAGGCCCTGGAGACCTTGAAAATGGATTTTCTAGATAGAGGCTACAAGGAAAATGATATTGATAGTAGTATTACAGATGCGTATAAGGAGAGAGGGGGCAAATGCAGGCCTTATTACGCTACTGCACCTAACACTGAAGCCGTAGTTACAAAACAAAGGACAGGATTGATTAGGTTTCCTCTCACATATTCTTCTGATGTTAGTATATGTGATATTGTCAAAAGGAACTGGGACATTTTGGATCCTGTAGATGAATTAAGAAATGCCATAGATACTGTTCCATACTTTTCTTTTAAAAATAACAGATCCTTGAAAAGGCATCTGTGCTACAATACTTCTACTTTTAACAAGGTTTTGCAGTCAGAGAGGCATGGCACTTTTAAATGCAGGAATTGCACAGCCTGCAAGTTTATACAGTCTAGTCCTACTTACATGCACCCTAATATTCACTTTAAAATAGACACAAACTTTTATGCTGATTGCAGGACTAAGAACATTGTTTATTTTAGTTACTGCACTTTCTGCCATGCTTTTTATGTAGGCATGAGTAACAGACAACTCAAAGACAGGGTGCTGGAACATCAGAGAGACATTAGAAACAAGAAAGACACCAATGCCCTTGCTAAGCATATTATGTGCCATGGACAGGAACATAATTTTAAATTCCTTGTGCTAGAGATCATTCCTGAGAGTTTAAGAGGGGGAGATCTTAGGAATCGCACAGAATCTGCAGAGCAAAAATGGATTGTGTCTCTTAATGCTGATAAAATGCCAGGTCTTAATGAAGTTGTCTCTCTTAAGCCTTTTTTTAAAAGCTAGACCTCTCAAACACTGAGTATAGGATTGTTTTCTATACATATTTTTATATATATTGTTTATCTTTTTTATATGTTTCATTTGCCTGCTTTCTTGTTGTGACATTTTTCTTTTAGATAATTGATGCTTTTATCACTGCTTTAATTGACTAATTAACTTATGGTATTTAACTGCATTTGTTACTAGTTTAGAACAGTCTGATGAAGCGGTGAGAGCACACCGTGAAAGCGCTTACTCTCTTTTGTGTGCATTAAAGTTTATTGTTTTACCTTCAGCTGTGTTAGCTTCGGTACTTTTTTGTTTTTCTTAGTAGTTACTTGTTACTGTACTGATCTATTTTTAATCTCGGCATACTTTTTACATTTTTGGGAACCAGATCTTACCCACTGTGTCTAGAAGTGCTCAGGGTCTGGCAGTGGGTGATCTCTTCAGAACGCTTTCTTTAAGCGACACACATTCTAGGGAGATCCAGTGTGATTGCAGACAAACTGAGCAGGGTGCATACTACTTCCACATGAGTGTTTTTTTAATGAGTAGGTGGCAGGAGAGATTTTCCATCAATTGGGCCAGCCATGCTGCAATCTTTTTGCCTCTCCCCTAAGCAGCAAGTTCAGCAACTACTTTGCCTTAATTCCCCCCATGGGGACAGTCACAGAGGGATACTCTACTTCACAATTGGCCTCCTGGTCTCCTTTATGCATTCCCACCAACCCCATTGATTCCACAATTTCTGCAAAAAGCTGCCAGGTTGAAGAGCACAGTGGTCCTCATTGCCCCTATTGGCCTTGACAAATTTAGTTTCTCTTCCTATGGCCTCACCTGGTTCAACCACCACGGAACCTAGATCCGACTCTGGACCTTCTGTCTTACCCGACGGGCATATCAGACCTGGACATACCAAACCTCAAGCTGGCTGCTTAGCTCCTCCAGTTCCCTTAGTAGCCAGACAATCTATGCTCTCATCACCTGTCCAATGTATAATTCTGCCTTCCCATAAACCCTTTACATGGAAAACTTATTAAAGTAAATGGAAAAGGTTTGCCTTTTGAGCTCAGCAGCATAAACTTGACCCCTTTTCAGCCTGTATTTATTACATCTTAGATTCCTTGCTCAGCTTTTTCAAAACAGTGCTAATACCTCAACCATTAGGGTACAGTTAGCAGCAATTTCAAATTACTATACAGGATTCAGTGGTGCACCCATAGCTTCTCATAACTGAGCAAGGCATTCTTAAAAGGGGAAGTCCTGCTAAAGCCTCCTTTTAAAAACCCTACACCTCCATGGAACCTACATTTAATCCTGCAGTCTCTCACACAACCTCCCTTTGAACCAGCAGCTACATGTGACCTTAAATATCTATCATGGAAGGCTATTTTCTTGGTTGCCATCACTTCTGCAAGAAGAGTTTCTGAGATCCAAGCACTATATTCTAAACCTCCTTACTTGGTTTTTCACAAAGATAGAGTGACCTTGTGTACCCAACCTATCCTTTCTTCTAAAGGTGGTGTCAGAATCCAATATAAATATTTCTATTAATTTGCCAGTGTTTTTTTCCTAAATTTACCAACAAAGGAGAATATATCTTGCATTTACTGGATGTTCATAGAGAATTGCATTTCTGTCTGCATAGAACAGGAAAAAAATCAGAAAAGCAGACCAACTACTTGTTTCCTTCTCTGGACCAAAATTGGGTATATCAATTTCTAAAGTTATTCTGTCAAAGTTGTCGACAAATTGCATCCCCTTTGTCTGTAATAAATTGGGCATTCCTCTCAGACATCCTTTAAAAGCACACTCCACTAGATCTGTGGCTTCTTCCACAATTTTCCAGTGTAGGATGTCTATGGATGACATTTGTGCAGCAGCAATTTGGGCTTAACCCTCATACCTTTATCACTCATCACAAATTGGATCTGGTCTCCAGAGGTAGGGCATCATTTGGTTCTATGGTGCTCAGGAATATCCTACCTTGAGTCCGCCCTGGATTCAAGTAGCAAAGGATGCTGTCCCATTCATGGGAAAAGAATGACGATTAACAACGTCAGATAAAGAAGTTATGTACTCACCATAATGTTCCATCTGTGTTGTCGATCTTCATTCTTTCCTCCCCTCCCTCCCATCTACCCCTGTCCTTGACTTCCGGGGGAATAAACATTTATATGGCCTCTGAATAGGTGCATTTATATGTATATATGACTCTCAATATGGCTTCCCATAATTCTCTTTATCTTTCTGCACTATATAGCAGCAAATAAGATCTGAGGTAATTGGCATGGTACATTGTGGGTAAGGGAGAAGCCTGAGAGATGTGGTGGCTGCGAGCTGTACCATCGTCCAAGTCAGATCCAACAGAATGGATCCGAACCCATTTATAAGGAAAGAATGAAGATTGACAACACAGACTGAACATTATGGTGAGTGCATATATTCTTTTCAATTTATGTTTGCTGAGAGTAGTTTTGGTGAACTTTTTTCAAATATTTGACAAGATTTTACTTTTGTTGAAACTGTCTTCAGTTAGTCAACATGAATGCCTCCATAACAACCTTCTAAAGGGAGTTTTACATGAGAACAGACATGTTATTGTGATGATCCACTTAGCT